>NW_027260976.1:492500-620000 GCF_045791955.1 Oncorhynchus clarkii lewisi
TGAGTCTGTATGTGTGAGTGAGTATGTGTTTATGTATGTGTGATGTGAGTGTGTGTGGTGTGTGTGAGTGGTGTGTGTGTGGTGAGTGTGTGTGTGTGTGTGGTGTGTGTGTGTGTATGTGTATGTGTGAGTGTGTATGTGTGGTGTGTGATGTGAGTGTGTATGTGTGGGGTGTGTGTGTGTGTGGTGTGTGTGTATGTGTGAGTGTGTGTGTGGTGTGTGTGTTTACCCCCGGGTGTGGTGGGTGTGGTGGTCATGTTCCCGCCCCAAGTCCAGTGGTTGGGTTTGGCTCTCTGACTTCTCTCCACTGTCCGATGCATCACTGCCTCATGACGGGCCTACACAACAACAACAACAGGTTAACAACAACAGGTTAACAACAACAACAACAGATTGACAACAACAGGTTAACAACGACAACAACAGATTAACAACGACAACAACGACAACAACAGGTTTACATCGACAACAGGTTAGCAACGACAACAGGTTAGCAACGACAACAACGACAAGATAAAAACGAAAACAACAGGTTAACAACGACAACAACAGGTTAACAACGACAACAATAGGTTAACAACGACAACAACAGGTTAACAACGACAACAGGTTAACAACGACAACAGGTTAACAACGACAACAGGTTAACAACGACAACGACAGGTTAACAACGACAACAACAGGTTAACAACGACAACAACAGGTTAACAACGACAACAACAGATTAACAACGACAACAACAGGTTAACAACGACAACAACAGGTTAACAACAACAGGTTAACAACGACAACAACAGATTAACAACGACAACAACAGGTTAACAACAACAGGTTAACAACAACAACAACAGATTGACAACAACAGGTTAACAACGACAACAACAGATTAACAACGACAACAACAGGTTTACATCGACAACAGGTTAGCAACGACAACAGGTTAGCAACGACAACAACGACAAGATAAAAACGAAAACAACAGGTTAACAACGACAACAACAGGTTAACAACGACAACAATAGGTTAACAACGACAACAATAGGTTAACAACGACAACAACAGGTTAACAACGACAACAGGTTAACAACGACAACAGGTTAACAACGACAGGTTAACAACGACAACGACAGGTTAACAACGACAACAACAGGTTAACAACAACAACAACAGGTTAACAACGACAACAACAGGTTAACAACGACAGGTTAACAACGACAACAACAGGTTAACAACGACAACAGGTTAACAACGACAACAACAGGTTAACAACGACAGGTTAACAACGACAACGACAGGTTAACGACGACAACAACAGGTTAACAACGACAACAGGTTAACAACGACAACAACAGGTTAACAACGACAACAGGTTAACAACGACAACAACAGGTTAACAACGACAACAACAGGTTAACAACGACAACAACAGGTTAACAACGACAACAACAGGTTAACAACGACAACAACAGGTTAACCACGACAACAACAGGTTCACCACGACAACAACAGGTTAACAACAACAGGTTAACAATGACAATACAACAACAGGTTAACCACGACAACAACAGGTTAACAACAACAGGTGAACCAAGACAACAACAGGTTAACCATGACAACAACAGGTTAACCACAACAACAACAGGTTAACAACGTCAACCAGAATGCTGCATGACATTTCAAACAGTTTGTCACCTTCAGATTGTGGCCCTTGTTGTTGTGATAGTGTGTGTATATAGTGTATGTAGTGTGTGTGTGTGTTTATGTGTAGTGTAGTGTGTACAGTGTGTGTGTGTATAGAGTGTGTGTAGTGTGTACAGTGTATAGTGTGTGTGTGTGTATAGAGTGTGTGTAGTCTGTGTAGTGTAGTGTGTCCCTCACCTTCTCCTCCTCCAGGTTCTGTCTTCTCTTCTCCTCCACAGCGGATCGTCTCCTGTCCTCCTTCCTCCTCTGTTCCTCCACCTTCCTCCTCCTCTCCTCCAGGTGTTTCTCATAATAGTGTCTGGCCCTCTCCTCCCTCTCCTGCCACGCAGCCTCCCTGGCAGCTGATACACAAACACAAACACAAAAACACACACACACACACACACACACCTTGGTTTCTCTATCCAGCTGGAGATATACAATGTATTTCCATTCAAAATCCTATTTAACCTAACACCCAAACCCCTAACCTCTAACCCTTAACCCTAAGATTAAAATAGCCTTTGTCCTCATGGGGACATGGGAACTGTCCGCACATGGGAGAACTTTTTTTACTATCCTTGTGGGGATTTTTGGTCAAGGATAGAAGAACCAACCTCCCACACACACAGAGTAAGACTTGCTTTTAGGGTTTCCAGATTACAATGAAATATATCCCCCTCTAGACCGCTGATTGGCTAGCTCATCCTCCTCTAGACCGCTGATTGGCTAGCTCATCCCCCTCTAGACCGCTGATTGGCCAGCTCATCCCCCTCTAGACAGCTGATTGGCCAGCTCATCCCCCTCTAGACAGCTGATTGGCCAGCTCATCCCCCTCTAGACAGCTGATTGGCCAGCTCATCCCCCTCTAGACAGCTGATTGGCCAGCTCATCCCCCTCTAGACAGCTGATTGGCCAGCTCATCCCCCTCTAGACCGCTGATTGGCCAGCTCATCCCCCTCTAGACAGCTGATTGGCCAGCTCATCCCCCTCTAGACAGCTGATTGGCCAGCTCATCCCCCTCTAGACAGCTGATTGGCCAGCTCATCCCCCTCTAGACAGCTGATTGGCCAGCTCATCCCCCTCTAGACCGCTGATTGGCCAGCTCATCCCCCTCTAGACAGCTGATTGGCCAGCTCATCCCCCTCTAGACAGCTGATTGGCCAGCTCATCCCCCTCTAGACAGCTGATTGGCCAGCTCATCCCCCTCTACATCATATTTATGTTTGATTAGTTGGAGAGAGTTCTGAAGTGTTTTATCTCCAATTGATGCTTTGGCCACAAATACGAATTAGATTTTCATTGGGCAGTTCCAGTATCAATGTCACCTGCACTAGTACAGTGAAAACCCTGTCTTGGTCTTCCCAACAATGCAGTCATCAATATCAGAATAGAAAAAACCCACCCGAAATACAATTAACACAAGGAAGCAGCTATATACAGGGTCAGTAGCTATATACAGGGTCAGTAGTTATATACAGGGTCAGTAGCTATATACAGGGTCAGTAGTTATATACAGGGTCAGTAGCTATATACAGGGTCAGTAGTTATATACAGGGTCAGTAGCTATATACAGGGTCAGTAGTTATATACAGGGTCAGTAGCTATATACAGGGTCAGTAGCTTTATACAGGGTCAGTAGCTATATACAGGGTCAGTAGTTATATACAGGGTCAGTAGTTATATACAGGGTCAGTAGTTATATACAGGGTCAGTAGCTATATACAGGGTCAGTAGTTATATACAGGGACAGTAGTTATATACAGGGTCAGTAGTTATATACAGGGTCAGTAGTAATATACAGGGTCAGTAGTAATATACAGGGTCAGTAGTAATATACAGGGTCAGTAGTTATATACAGGGTCAGTAGTTATATACAGGGTCAGTAGTTATATACAGGGACAGTAGTTATATACAGGGTCAGTAGTTATATACAGGGTCAGTAGCTATATACAGGGTCAGTAGTTATATACAGGGTCAGTAGCTATATACAGGGTCAGTAGTTATATACAGGGTCAGTAGCTATATACAGGGTCAGTAGTTATATACAGGGTCAGTAGCTATATACAGGGTCAGTAGTTATATACAGGGTCAGTAGTTATATACAGGGTCAGTAGCTATATACAGGGTCAGTAGCTTTATACAGGGTCAGTAGCTATATACAGGGTCAGTAGTTATATACAGGGTCAGTAGTTATATACAGGGTCAGTAGTTATATACAGGGTCAGTAGCTATATACAGGGTCAGTAGTTATATTCAGGGTCAGTAGTTATATACAGGGACAGTAGTTATATACAGGGTCAGTAGTTATATACAGGGTCAGTAGTTATATACAGGGTCAGTAGTTATATACAGGGTCAGTAGTTATATACAGGGTCAGTAGTTATATACAGGGACAGTAGTTATATACAGGGTCAGTAGTTATATACAGGGTCAGTAGCTATATACAGGGTCAGTAGTTATATACAGGGTCAGTAGCTATATACAGGGTCAGTAGTTATATACAGGGACAGTAGCTATATACAGGGTCAGTAGTTATATACAGGGTAAGTAGCTATATACAGGGGCAATAGTTATATACAGGGTCAGTAGTTATATACAGGGTCAGTAGCTATATACAGGGTCAGTAGCTATATACAGGGTCTGTAGCTATATACAGGGTCAGTAGCTATATACAGGGTCAGTAGTTATATACAGGGACAGAAGTTATATACAGGGTCAGCAGCTATATACAGGGACAGTTCCAGGGTCAGTAGTTATATACAGGGTCAGTAGTTATATACAGGGTCAGTAGTTATATACAGGGACAGTAGTTATATACAGGGTCAGTAGCTATATACAGGGTCAGAAGTTATATACAGGGTCAGTAGCTTTATACAGGGTCAGTAGTTATATACAGGGTCAGTAATTATATACAGGGACAGTAGTTATATACAGGGTCAGTAGTTATACACAGGGACAGTAGTTATATACAGGGTCAGTAGTTATATACAGGGTCAGTAGCTATATACAGGGACAGTAGTTATATACAGGGTCAGTAGTTATATACAGGGACAGTAGTTATATACAGGGTCAGTAGCTATATACAGGGTCAGTAGCTATATACAGGGTCAGTAGTTATATACAGGGTCAGTAGTTATATACAGGGTCAGTAGTTATATACAGGGTCAGTAGTTATATACAGGGACAGTAGCTATATACAGGGTCAGTAGCTATATACAGGGTCAGTAGTTATATACAGGGACAGTAGTTATATACAGGGTCAGTAGCTATATACAGGGACAGTAGCTATATACAGGGTCAGTAGCTATATACAGGGTCAGTAGTTATATACAGGGACAGTAGCTATATACAGGGTCAGTAGCAATATACAGGGTCAGTAGCTATATACAGGGTCAGTAGTTATATACAGGGACAGTAGTTATATACAGGGTCAGTAGTTATATACAGGGTCAGTAGTTATATACAGGGCCAGTAGTTATATATAGGGTCAGTAGCTATATACAGGGTCAGTAGCTATATACAGGGTCAGTAGTTATATACAGGGTCAGTAGCTATATACAGGGTCAGTAGCTATATACAGGGTCAGTAGTTATACACAGGGTCAGTAGTTATATACAGGGTCAGTAGCTATATACAGGGTCAGTAGCTATATACAGGGCCAGTAGTTATATACAGGGTCAGTAGCTATATACAGGGTCAGTAGTTATATACAGGGTCAGTAGTTATATACAGGGTCAGTAGTTATATACAGGGTCAGTAGCTATATACAGGGTCAGTAGCTATATACAGGGTCAGTAGTTATATACAGGGTCAGTAGTTATATACAGGGTCAGTAGTTATATACAGGGTCAGTAGCTATATACAGGGTCAGTAGCTATATACAGGGACAGTTCCAGGGTCAGTAGTTATATACAGGGACAGTAGCTATATACAGGGTCAGTAGTTATATACAGGGTCAGTAGTTATATACAGGGTCAGTAGTTATATAAGGGGTCAGTAGTTATATACAGGGACAGTAGCAATATACAGGGACAGTAGTTATATACAGGGTCAGTAGTTATATACAGGGACAGTAGTTATATACAGGGACAGTAGCTATATACAGGGTCAGTAGTTATAAACAGGGTCAGTAGTTATATACAGGGTCAGTAGTTATATACAGGGTCAGTAGCTATATACAGGGTCTGTAGCTATATACAGGGTCTGCAGTTATATACAGGGTCAGTAGTTATATACAGGGACAGTTCCAGGGTCAGTAGCTGTATACAGGGCCAGTAGCTATATACAGGGTCAGTAGTTATATACAGGGACAGTAGCTATATACAGGGTCAGTAGCTATATACAGGGTCAGTAGTTATATACAGGGACAGTAGCTATATACAGGGTCTGCAGTTATATACAGGGTCAGTAGTTATATACAGGGACAGTTCCAGGGTCAGTAGCTATATACAGGGTCAGTAGCTATATACAGGGTCAGTAGTTATATACAGGGACAGTAGCTATATACAGGGTCAGTAGTTATATACAGGGTCAGTAGCTATATACAGGGTCAGTAGCTATATACAGGGTCAGTAGTTATATACAGGGTCAGTAGCTATATACAGGGTCAGTAGCTATATACAGGGTCAGTAGCTATATACAGGGTCAGTAGCTATATACAGGGTCTGTAGTTATATACAGGGTCAGTAGCTATATACAGGGTCAGTAGCTATATACAGGGTCAGTAGTTATATAAAGGGACAGTAGCTATATACAGGGTCAGTAGTTATATACAGGGTCAGTAGCTATATACAGGGTCAGTAGCTATATACAGGGTCAGTTGCTATATACAGGGTCAGTAGTTATATACAGGGTCAGTAGCTATATACAGGGTCAATAGCTATTTACAGGGTCAGTAGTTATATACAGGGACAGTAGCTATATACAGGGTCAGTAGTTATATACAGGGTCAGTAGTTATATACAGGGACAGTAGCTTATACAGGGTCAGTAGCTATATACAGGGTCAGTAGTAATATACAGGGTCAGTAGCTATATACAGGGTCTGTAGTTATATACAGGGTCAGTTCCAGGGTCAGTAGCTATATACAGGGTCAGTAACTATATACAGGGACAGTAGCTATATACAGGGACAGTAGTTATATACAGGGACAGTTCCAGGGTCAATAGTTATATACAGGGTCATTAGCTATATACAGAGTCAGTAGTTATATACAGGGTCAGTAGCTATATACAGGGTCAGTAGTTATATACAGGGTCATTAGTTATATACAGGGTCAGTAGCTATATACAGGGACAGTTCCAGGGCCAGTAGTTATATACAGGGTCAGTAGTTATATACAGGGTCAGAAGTTATACACAGGGTCAGTAGTTATATACAGGGTCAGTAGCTATATACAGGGTCAGTAGCTATATACAGGGTCAGTAGTTATATACAGGGTCTGTAGCTTTATACAGGGTCAGTAGTTATATACAGGGACAGTAGCTATATACAGGGTCAGTAGCTATATACAGGGTCTGTAGCTATATACAGGGTCTTTAGTTATATACAGGGTCAGTAGTTATATACAGGGACAGTTCCAGGGTCAGTAGCTATATACAGGGTCAGTAACTATATACAGGGACAGTAGTTATATACAGGGACAGTTCCAGGGTCAGTAGTTATATACAGGGTCATTAGCTATATACAGAGTCAGTAGTTATATACAGGGTCAGTAGCTATATACAGGGTCAGTAGTTATATACAGGGTCATTAGTTATATACAGGGTCAGTAGCTATATACAGGGACAGTTCCAGGGCCAGTAGTTATATACAGGGTCAGTAGTTATATACAGGGTCAGAAGTTATATACAGGGTCAGTAGTTATATACAGGGTCAGTAGCTATATACAGGGTCAGTAGTTATATACAGGGTCAGTAGCTATATACAGGGTCAGTAGCTATATACAGGGTCAGTAGTTATATACAGGGACAGTAGCTATATACAGGGTCAGTAGCTATATACAGGGTCAGTAGTTATATACAGGGACAGTAGCTATATACAGGGTCTGTAGTTATATACAGGGTCAGTAGTTATATACAGGGACAGTTCCAGGGTCAGTAGCTATATACAGGGTCAGTAACTATATACAGGGACAGCAGTTATATACAGGGACAGTTCCAGGGTCAGTAGTTATATACAGGGTCATTAGCTATATACAGAGTCAGTAGTTATATACAGGGTCAGTAGCTATATACAGGGTCAGTAGTTATATACAGGGTCATTAGTTATATACAGGGTCAGTAGCTATATACAGGGACAGTTCCAGGGCCAGTAGTTATATACAGGGTCAGTAGTTATATGCAGGTCAGAAGTTATATACAGGGTCAGTAGCTATATACAGGGTCAGTAGCTATATACAGGGTCAGTAGCTATATACAGGGTCAGTAGTTATATACAGGGCCAGTAGCTATATACAGGGCCAGTAGCTATATACAGGGTCAGTAGTTATATACAGGGTCAGTAGTTATATACAGGGTCAGTAGTTATATACAGGGTCAGTAGTTATATACAGGGTCAGTAGTTATATACAGGGTCAGTAGCTATATACAGGGTCAGTAGCTATATAGTTCTTGTTGGGAGGGTCTAGGGGGTAGATGAGTTTAGTTCTTGTTGGGAGGGTCTAGATTGGTGTAATTCTTGTTGGGAGGGTCTAGATGAGTGTAATTCTTGTTGGGAAGGTCTAGATGAGTGTAGTTCTTGTTGGGAGGGTCTAGATGAGTGTAGTTCTTATTGGGAAGGTCTAGATTAGTGTAGTTCTTGTTGGGAGAGTCTAGATGAGTGCAGTTCTTGTTGGGAGGGTATAGATGAGTGTAGTTATTCTTGGGAAGGTCTAGATGAGTGTAGTTCTTGTTGTGAGGGTCTAGATGAGTGTAGTTCTTGTTGGGAGGGTCTAGATGAGTGTAGTTCTTGTTGGGAGGGTCTAGGGGGTAGATGAGTATAGTTCTTGTTGGGAGGGTCTAGGGGGTAGATGAGTGTAGTTCTTGTTGTGAGGGTCTAGATGGGTGTAATTCTTGTTGGGAGGGTCTAGATGAGTGTAATTCTTGTTGGGAGGGTCTAGATGAGTGCAGTTCTTGTTGGGAGGGTCTAGGGGGTAGATGAGTGTAGTTCTTGTTGGGAGGGTCTAGGGGGTAGATGAGTGTAGTTCTTGTTGTGAGGGTCTAGATGGGTGTAATTCTTGTTGGGAGGGTCTAGATGAGTGTAATTCTTGTTGGGAGGGTCTAGATGAGTGCAGTTCTTGTTGGGAGGGTCTAGATGAGTGTAATTATTGTTGGGAAGGTCTAGATGAGTGTAGTTCTTGTTGTGAGGGTCTAGGGGGTAGATGAGTGTAGTTCTTGTTGGGAGGGTCTAGGGGGTAGATGAGTGTAGTTCTTGTTGGGAGGGTCTAGGGGGTAGATGAGTGTAGTTCTTGTTGTGAGGGTCTAGATGGGTGTAATTCTTGTTGGGAGGGTCTAGATGAGTGTAATTCTTGTTGGGAGGGTCTAGATGAGTGCAGTTCTTGTTGGGAGGGTCTAGGGGGTAGATGAGTGTAGTTCTTGTTGGGAGGGTCTAGATGGGTGTAATTCTTGTTGGGAGGGTCTAGATGAGTGTAATTCTTGTTGGGAGGGTCTAGATGAGTGCAGTTCTTGTTGGGAGGGTATAGATGAGTGTAGTTATTCTTGGGAAGGTCTAGATGAGTGTAGTTCTTGTTGTGAGGGTCTAGATGAGTGTAGTTCTTGTTGGGAGGGTCTAGGTGAGTGTAGTTCTTGTTGGGAGGGTCTAGATGAGTGTAATTCTTGTTGGGAGGGTCTAGATGAGTGCAGTTCTTGTTGGGAGGGTATAGATGAGTGTAGTTATTCTTGGGAAGGTCTAGATGAGTGTAGTTCTTGTTGTGAGGGTATAGGTGAGTGTAGTTCTTGTTGGGAGGGTCTAGGGGGTAGATGAGTGTAGTTCTTGTTGGGAGGGTCTAGGGGGTAGATGAGTGTAGTTCTTGTTGGGAGGGTCTAGATGAGTGTAGTTCTTGTTGGGAGGGTATAGGTGAGTGTATTTCTTGTTGGGAGGGTCTAGATGAGTGTAATTCTTGTTGGGAAGGTCTAGATGAGTGTAGTTCTTGTTGTGAGGGTCTAGATGAGTGTAGTTCTTGTTGGGAGTGTATAGGTGAGTGTAGTTCTTGTTGGGAGGGTCTAGGGGGTAGGTGAGTGTAGTTCTTGTTGGGAGGGTCTAGGGGGTAGATGAGTGTAGTTCTTGTTGGGAGGGTCTAGATGAGTGTAGTTCTTGTTGGGAGGGTCTAGGGGGTAGATGAGTATAGTTCTTGTTGGGAGGGTCTAGGGGGTAGATGAGTGTAGTTCTTGTTGGGAGGGTCTAGATGAGTGTAGTTCTTGTTGGGAGGGTCTAGGGGGTAGATGAGGAATACAGTGATAACTGCCAGAGTTCCTGTAGAGAACACAAAACCTAAACCTGACCCCCAGACCCCTCAGGTAACCCCCCCCAGGTACCCCAGACCCCTCAGGTACCCCGGACTCCCCAGGTACCCCCCCCCCCCCCCAGGCACCCCAGACACCCCCAGACCCCTCATGTACTCCAGATGCTACACACACTGCAGGATACACACCGGTCTGTTTCTCCCTCTCCTCTCGACGTTCCCGGGCCAGTCTCTGTCTCTCGTTGATCTTGAGGACCAACGGCTCTGTAACATAAAACGCAAGGTTTAGAGAACACAATTCCACACACACCCAGAGAGAGAGAGGAGTGGAAGGCAACTTACCTGCTTTGTTAGCAGCATTGTTGCTGTGAGTAGGTGTAGGTGATAGTGATGGGCTGAGGGTTGGGGTGGTGGACAGTGATGGGCTGAGGGTTGGGGTGGTGGACAGGGCCTGACCGGACGTTGAGGAGTCAGGCTCACTGGAGAAGGTCAAGGTTGGGTGCGAGTCAGATACTGGGGGAGAAACACAGCTGTCAATCACACAGAGCCTGTAAGAGAGAATAGATGGTATAGGAGGGAAGTCTTGTACTGCTCAGCCGACTGTAGGCCATTAGAGAGTAGAGAGGGGTCAGCCGACTGTAGGCCGGTAGAGAGTGGTCAGCCGACTGTAGGCCGGTAGAGAGTAGTCAACTGACTGTAGAACCGGTAGAGAATAGAGAGCGGTCAGCCGATTGTAGGCCGGTAGAGAGTAGAGAGCGGTCAGCTGACTGTAGGCCGGTAGAGAGTAGAGAGGGGTCAGCCGACTGTAGGCCGGTAGAGAATAGAGAGCGGTCAGCCGACTGTAGGCCGGTAGAGAGTAGAGAGCGGTCAGCCGACTGTAGGCCGGTAGAGAATAGAGAGGGGTCAGCCGACTGTAGGCCGGTAGAGAGTGGTCAGCCGACTGTAGAACCGGTAGAGAATAGAGAGCGGTCAGCCGACTGTAGGCCGGTAGAGAGTAGAGAGCGGTCAGCCGACTGTAGGCCGGTAGAGAGTAGAGAGTGGTCAGCCGACTGTAGGCCGGTAGAGAGTAGAGAGCGGTCAGCCGACTGTAGGCCGGTAGAGAGAGGTCAGCCGACTGTAGGCCGGTAGAGAGAGGTCAGCCGACTGTAGGCCGGTAGAGAGCGGTCAGCCGACTGTAGGCCGGTAGAGAGCGGTCAGACGATTGTAGGCCGGTAGAGAGCAGAGAGCGGTCAGCCGACTGTAGGCCGGTAGAGAGCGGTCAGCCGACTGTAGGCCGGTAGAGAGCAGTCAGCCGACTGTAGGCCGGTAGAGAGCAGTCAGCCGACTGTAGGCCGGTAGAGAGCGGTCAGCCGACTGTAGGCCGGTAGAGAGTGGTCAGACGATTGTAGGCCGGTAGAGAGTAGAGAGCGGTCAGCCGACTGTAGGCCGGTAGAGAGAGGTCAGCCGACTGTAGGCCGGTAGAGAGCGGTCAGCCGACTGTAGGCAGGTAAAGAGAGCGGTCAGCCGACTGTAGAACGGTAGAGAGCGGTCAGCCGACTGTAGGCCGGTAGAGAGTGGTCAGACGATTGTAGGCCGGTAGAGAGCGGTCAGCCGACTGTAGGCAGGTAAAGAGAGCGGTCAGCCGACTGTAGAACGGTAGAGAGCGGTCAGCCGACTGTAGGCCGGTAGAGAGTGGTCAGACGATTGTAGGCCGGTAGAGAGTAGAGAGCGGTCAGCCGACTGTAGGCCGGTAGAGAGAGGTCAGCCGACTGTAGGCCGGTAGAGAGCGGTCAGCCGACTGTAGGCAGGTAAAGAGAGCGGTCAGCCGACTGTAGAACGGTAGAGAGCGGTCAGCCGACTGTAGGCCGGTAGAGAGTGGTCAGACGATTGTAGGCCGGTAGAGAGTAGAGAGCAGTCAGCCGACTGTAGGCCGGTAGAGAGCGGTCAGACGATTGTAGGCCGGTAGAGAGTAGAGAGCAGTCAGCCGACTGTAGGCCGGTAGAGAGCGGTCAGACGATTGTAGGCCGGTAGAGAGTGGTCAGCCGACTGTAGAACCGGTAGAGAGTAGAGAGTGGTCAGCCGACTGTAGGCCGGTAGAGAGTAGAGAGGGGTCAGCCGACTGTAGGCTGGTAGAGAATAGAGAGCGGTCAGCCGACTGTAGGCCGGTAGAGAGTGGTCAGCCGACTGTAGGCCGGTAGAGAGTAGAGAGGGGTCAGCCGACTGTAGGCCGGTAGAGAGTAGAGAGGGGTCAGCCGACTGTAGGCCGGTAGAGAGTAGAGAGGGGTCAGCCGACTGTAGGCCGGTAGAGAGTGGTCAGCCGACTGTAGAACCGGTAGAGAATGGAGAGCGGTCAGCCGACTGTAGGCCGGTAGAGAGTAGAGAGCGGTCAGCCGACTGTAGGCCGGTAGAGAGAGGTCAGCCGACTGTAGGCCGGTAGAGAGCGGTCAGCCGACTGTAGGCCGGTAGAGAGCGGTCAGACGATTGTAGGCCGGTAGAGAGCAGAGAGCGGTCAGCCGACTGTAGGCCGGTAGAGAGCGGTCAGCCGACTGTAGGCCGGTAGAGAGCAGTCAGCCGACTGTAGGCCGGTAGAGAGCGGTCAGCCGACTGTAGGCCGGTAGAGAGCGGTCAGCCGACTGTAGGCCGGTAGAGAAAGGTCAGACGATTGTAGGCCGGTAGAGAGTAGAGAGCGGTCAGCTGACTGTAGAACCGGTAGAGAGTAGAGAGCGGTCAGCCGACTGTAGGCCGGTAGAGAGTGGTCAGCCGACTGTAGGCCGGTAGAGAGTGGTCAACTGACTGTAGAACCGGTAGAGAATAGAGAGCGGTCAGCCGATTGTAGGCCGGTAGAGAGTAGAGAGCGGTCAGCTGACTGTAGGCCGGTAGAGAGTAGAGAGGGGTCAGCCGACTGTAGGCCGGTAGAGAATAGAGAGCGGTCAGCCGACTGTAGGCCGGTAGAGAGTAGAGAGCGGTCAGCCGACTGTAGGCCGGTAGAGAATAGAGAGGGGTCAGCCGACTGTAGGCCGGTAGAGAGTGGTCAGCCGACTGTAGAACCGGTAGAGAATAGAGAGCGGTCAGCCGACTGTAGGCCGGTAGAGAGTAGAGAGCGGTCAGCCGACTGTAGGCCGGTAGAGAGTAGAGAGTGGTCAGCCGACTGTAGGCCGGTAGAGAGTAGAGAGCGGTCAGCCGACTGTAGGCCGGTAGAGAGAGGTCAGCCGACTGTAGGCCGGTAGAGAGAGGTCAGCCGACTGTAGGCCGGTAGAGAGCGGTCAGCCGACTGTAGGCCGGTAGAGAGCGGTCAGACGATTGTAGGCCGGTAGAGAGCAGAGAGCGGTCAGCCGACTGTAGGCCGGTAGAGAGCGGTCAGCCGACTGTAGGCCGGTAGAGAGCAGTCAGCCGACTGTAGGCCGGTAGAGAGCAGTCAGCCGACTGTAGGCCGGTAGAGAGCGGTCAGCCGACTGTAGGCCGGTAGAGAGTGGTCAGACGATTGTAGGCCGGTAGAGAGTAGAGAGCGGTCAGCCGACTGTAGGCCGGTAGAGAGCGGTCAGCCGACTGTAGGCCGGTAGAGAGTGGTCAGACGATTGTAGGCCGGTAGAGAGTAGAGAGCGGTCAGCCGACTGTAGGCCGGTAGAGAGAGGTCAGCCGACTGTAGGCCGGTAGAGAGCGGTCAGCCGACTGTAGGCAGGTAAAGAGAGCGGTCAGCCGACTGTAGAACGGTAGAGAGCGGTCAGCCGACTGTAGGCCGGTAGAGAGTGGTCAGACGATTGTAGGCCGGTAGAGAGCGGTCAGCCGACTGTAGGCAGGTAAAGAGAGCGGTCAGCCGACTGTAGAACGGTAGAGAGCGGTCAGCCGACTGTAGGCCGGTAGAGAGTGGTCAGACGATTGTAGGCCGGTAGAGAGTAGAGAGCGGTCAGCCGACTGTAGGCCGGTAGAGAGAGGTCAGCCGACTGTAGGCCGGTAGAGAGCGGTCAGCCGACTGTAGGCAGGTAAAGAGAGCGGTCAGCCGACTGTAGAACGGTAGAGAGCGGTCAGCCGACTGTAGGCCGGTAGAGAGTGGTCAGACGATTGTAGGCCGGTAGAGAGTAGAGAGCAGTCAGCCGACTGTAGGCCGGTAGAGAGCGGTCAGACGATTGTAGGCCGGTAGAGAGTAGAGAGCAGTCAGCCGACTGTAGGCCGGTAGAGAGCGGTCAGACGATTGTAGGCCGGTAGAGAGTGGTCAGCCGACTGTAGAACCGGTAGAGAGTAGAGAGTGGTCAGCTGACTGTAGGCCGGTAGAGAGTAGAGAGGGGTCAGCCGACTGTAGGCTGGTAGAGAATAGAGAGCGGTCAGCCGACTGTAGGCCGGTAGAGAGTGGTCAGCCGACTGTAGGCCGGTAGAGAGTAGAGAGGGGTCAGCCGACTGTAGGCCGGTAGAGAGTAGAGAGGGGTCAGCCGACTGTAGGCCGGTAGAGAGTAGAGAGGGGTCAGCCGACTGTAGGCCGGTAGAGAGTGGTCAGCCGACTGTAGAACCGGTAGAGAATGGAGAGCGGTCAGCCGACTGTAGGCCGGTAGAGAGTAGAGAGCGGTCAGCCGACTGTAGGCCGGTAGAGAGAGGTCAGCCGACTGTAGGCCGGTAGAGAGCGGTCAGCCGACTGTAGGCCGGTAGAGAGCGGTCAGACGATTGTAGGCCGGTAGAGAGCAGAGAGCGGTCAGCCGACTGTAGGCCGGTAGAGAGCGGTCAGCCGACTGTAGGCCGGTAGAGAGCAGTCAGCCGACTGTAGGCCGGTAGAGAGCGGTCAGCCGACTGTAGGCCGGTAGAGAGCGGTCAGCCGACTGTAGGCCGGTAGAGAAAGGTCAGACGATTGTAGGCCGGTAGAGAGTAGAGAGCGGTCAGCTGACTGTAGAACCGGTAGAGAGTAGAGAGCGGTCAGCCGACTGTAGGCTGGTAGAGAGTGGTCAGCCGACTGCAGGCCGGTAGAGAGTAGAGAGCGGTCAGCCGACTGTAGGCTGGTAGAGAGCAGTCAGCCGACTTTAGGCCGGTAGAGAGTAGAGACTGGTCAGCCGGTTGTAGGCCGGTAGAGAGTGGTTAGCCGACTGTAGCCTAGTAGAGAGTAGAGACTGGTCAGCCAACTGTAGGCCGGTAGAGAGCGGTCAGCCGACTGTAGGCCGGTAGAGAGCGGTCAGCCGACTGTAGGCCGGTAGAGAGCGGTCAGCCGACTGTAGGCCGGTAGAGAGCGGTCAGCCGACTGTAGGCCGGTAGAGAGCGGTCAGCCGACTGTAGGCCGGTAGAGAGCGGTCAGCCGACTGTAGGCCGGTAGAGAGCGGTCAGCCGACTGTAGGCCGGTAGAGAGCGGTCAGCCGACTGTAGGCCGGTAGAGAGCGGTCAGCCGACTGTAGGCCGGTAGAGAGTGGTCAGCCGACTGTAGGCCGGTAGAGAGTAGAGAGCAGTCATCCGACTGCATGCCGGTAGAGAGTAGAGAGCAGTCAGCCGACTGTAGGCCGGTAGAGAGCGGTCAGACGATTGTAGGCCGGTAGAGAGTGGTCAGCCGACTGTAGAACCGGTAGAGAGTAGAGAGTGGTCAGCCGACTGTAGGCCGGTAGAGAGTAGAGAGCGGTCAGCCGACTGCAGGCCGGTAGAGAGTAGAGAGCGGTCAGCCGACTGTAGGCCGGTAGAGAGCGGTCAGCCGACTGTAGGCCAGTAGAGAGCGGTCAGACGATTGTAGGCCGGTAGAGAGTGGTCAGCCGACTGTAGAACCGGTAGAGAGTAGAGAGCAGTCAACCGGTTGTAGGCCGGTAGAGAGTAGAGAGCGGTCAGCCGACTGCAGGCCGGTAGAGAGTAGAGTGGTCAGCCGACTGTAGAACCGGTAGAGAGTAGAGAGCAGTCAACCGGTTGTAGGCCGGTAGAGAGTAGAGAGCGGTCAGCCGACTGTAGGCCGGTAGAGAGAGGTCAGCCGACTGTAGGCCGGTAGAGAGAGGTCAGCCGACTGTAGGCCGGTAGAGAGCGGTCAGCCGACTGTAGGCCGGTAGAGAGCGGTCAGACGATTGTAGGCCGGTAGAGAGCAGAGAGCGGTCAGCCGACTGTAGGCCGGTAGAGAGTGGTTAGCCGACTGTAGCCTAGTAGAGAGTAGAGACTGGTAGGCTAGTAGAGTGTAGAGACTGGTCAGCTCACTGTAGGTTAGTAGAGTGTAGAGACTGGTCAGCTGACTGTAGGCTAGTAGAGTGTAGAGACTGGTCAGCTGACTGTAGGCTAATAGAGTAGAGACTGGTCAGCTGACTGTAGGCTAGTAGAGTAGAGACTGGTCAGAGACTGGTGATAAACTGTGTCTACAAGCAGACAGTAATTAGGTGTCAACACTGTTATGCCTATTGTATCAGGCAGTATCAGGCATCAACACTGTTCTGCCCATTGTAGCAGACAGTGGCAGGCGTCAACACTGTTCTGCCCATTGTAGCAGACAGTGGCAGGCGTCAACACTGTTCTACCCATGGTAGCAAACAGTATCAGGCATCAACACTGTTCTGCCCATTGTAGCAGGCAGTATCAGGCGTCAACACTGTTCTGCCCATTGTATCAGGCAGTATCAGGCATCAACACTGTTATACCTATTGTATCAGACAGTATCAGGCGTCAACACTGTTATACCTATTGTATCAGGCAGTATCAGGCGTCAACACTGTTCTGCCTATTGTATCAGACAGTATCAGGCGTCAACACTGTTCTGCCTATTGTATCAGACAGTATCAGGCGTCAACACTGTTCTGCCTATTGTATCAGACAGTATCAGGCGTCAACACTGTTCTGCCTATTATATCAGGCAGTATCAGGCATCAACACTGTTCTGCCCATTGTAGCAGACAGTATCAGGCGTCAACACTGTTAGGCCTATTGTATCATACAAGAGTTACACAGTGAACCCCAAACCTGACTTGAATTATGTAATTCACATTTCACTTTTATATAATAAAACAAGCATGAAACTCTAACAAATCCCCCCCCCCCCCCCCCTGTTGTTTCACAAGATGTAAACCTCAGTAACAGTGTAACATTTAATCTGGTCGGTATTCCATCTATTACACGAGTCAAACCTCAGACACAAGACTCATAATTAAAAACACCTATTTTCTTTTGTGTCAAATTGCAGAAACTCAACTGGTGACAGAGTCCTCTGGTCGAAAATGTTAAAAAAGTGTATTTGTCCCATAAATAGACTATCCTATGCGTTTTAAATAAAATCAACTGCACTGATCTGGTCTGATGCTTTAAGCACACTGGTTTCATGACATAATGAATACTTACAAATGACTAGAGGGAGCTCAACCGCAATTGATTTGATTGTGCCGGGGCCCGGCTCAGACATCTGCGATGTGTTTAAAAAAAAATATATATATATAATAATAATAATAATAATAATAATAATAATAATAATAATGACAGCGAGTGACTGACCCGTTCTCTCTTTCCCCCCCAAGTGCAGCGAACACCACAGGAACATCAACAGTGTCTAAATCGCTCTGTCTGTGTTCCTGAAGCTGTTACATAAATCACAGCCATTTCGGACTGAAAAGTTCTGTTACTAAAATCCCTCGTTTGTTTAGGAAAAACATTCCCTGTTCCCTCAATGTTTGCTCTCTTTAGGTGACACATGTATACTGGTCAACTGACTGTAGGCTAGTAGAGTAGAGACTGGTCAGCTGACTGTAGGCTAGTAGAGAGTAGAGACTGGTCAGCTGACTGTAGGCTAGTAGAGTAGAGACTGGTCAGCTGACTGTAGGCTAGTAGAGTAGAGACTGGTCAGCTGACTGTAGGCTAGTAGAGTGTAGAGACTGGTCAGCTGACTGTAGGCTAGTAGAGAGTAGAGACTGGTCAGCTGACTGTAGGCTAGTAGAGTAGAGACTGGTCAGCTGACTGTAGGCTAGTAGAGAGTAGAGACTGGTCAGCTGAATGTAGGCTAGTAGAGAGTAGAGACTGGTCAGCTGACTGTAGGCTAGTAGAGAGTAGAGACTGGTCAGCTGAATGTAGGCTAGTAGAGAGTAGAGACTGGTCAGCTGACTGTAGGCTAGTAGAGAGTAGAGACTGGTCAGCTGACTGTAGGCTAGTAGAGTGTAGCGACTGGTCAGCTGACTGTAGGCTAGTAGAGAGTAGAGACTGGTCAGCTGACTGTAGGCTAGTAGAGAGTAGAGACTGGTCAGCTGACTGTAGGCTAGTAGAGAGTAGAGACTGGTCAACTGACTGTAGGCTAGTAGAGAGTAGAGACTGGTCAGCTGACTGTAGGCTAGTAGAGAGTAGAGACTGGTCAGCTGAATGTAGGCTAGTAGAGAGTAGAGACTGGTCAGCTGACTGTAGGCTAGTAGAGAGTAGAGACTGGTCAGCTGAATGTAGGCTAGTAGAGAGTAGAGACTGGTCAGCTGACTGTAGGCTAGTAGAGAGTAGAGACTGGTCAGCTGACTGTAGGCTAGTAGAGTGTAGCGACTGGTCAGCTGACTGTAGGCTAGTAGAGAGTAGAGACTGGTCAGCTGACTGTAGGCTAGTAGAGAGTAGAGACTGGTCAGCTGACTGTAGGCTAGTAGAGAGTAGAGACTGGTCAGCTGACTGTAGGCTAGTAGAGAGTAGAGACTGGTCAGCTGAATGTAGGCTAGTAGAGAGTAGAGACTGGTCAGCTGACTGTAGGCTAGTAGAGAGTAGAGACTGGTCAGCTGACTGTAGGCTAGTAGAGAGTAGAGACTGGTCAGCTGACTGTAGGCTAGTAGAGAGTAGAGACTGGTCAGCTGACTGTAGGCTAGTAGAGAGTAGAGACTGGTCAGCTGACTGTAGGCTAGTAGAGAGTAGAGACTGGTCAGCTGACTGTAGGCTAGTAGAGTGTAGAGACTGGTCAGCTGACTGTAGGCTAGTAGAGAGTAGAGACTGGTCAGCTGACTGTAGGCTAGTAGAGAGTAGAGACTGGTCAGCTGACTGTAGGCTAGTAGAGTAGAGACTGGTCAGCTGACTGTAGGCTAGTAGAGTGTAGAGACTGGTCAGCTGACTGTAGGCTAGTAGAGAGTAGAGACTGGTCAGCTGACTGTAGGCTAGTAGAGTGTAGAGACTGTATTCCCTCAACATGTTGCTCTCTTTAGGTGACACGTGTATGCATCGCATGCCTGTGACCAATAGGGTTCGACCTAATAACATATCCTAATCACTAAATTGGTTAAAACAAACGTGAAAAAGCAAGTTGACAAAAGGAGGATGTTTACTGGTTGCTCAGGAGGTAAAGGGGGATGTTTACTGGTTGCTCAGGAGGTAAAGGAGGATGTTTACTGGTTGCTCAGGACGTAAAGGGGATGTTTACTGGTTGCTCAGGAGGTAAAGGGGATGTTTACTGGTTGCTCAGGAGGTAAAGGGGGGGTGTTTACTGGTTGCTCAGGAGGTAAAGGGGGATGTTTACTGGTTGCTCAGGAGGTAAAGGGGATGTTTACTGGTTGCTCAGGAGGTAAATGGGGATGTTTACTGGTTGCTCAGGAGGTAAAGGGGATGTTTACTGGTTGCTCAGGAGGTAAAGGGGGATGTTTACTGGTTGCTCAGGAAGTAAAGGGGGGATGTTTACTGGTTGCTCAGGAGGTAAAAGGAGGATGTTTACTGGTTGCTCAGGAGGTAAAGGGGAAGTCAGATCTGTGGAATAAATGTGGCTAGTTGTGGAAAACCCTGGAGATCAAGAAAAAGGCAATGAAGGAGCAGCGCTGTGTCCATATGCCAACCAGGTGGGGTTTGAAACCATGCAGACGATACATAAATGAGTCTGTTGTAACGCTTCTGTTTGTAAAGCCTTTATTACAAGCAAATACTAAAAAGAGTCGCATTTGTGAATGCAATTTACGAAAGGGAACGCTTGATTTATTATTTACCCTAATTATTTACGGGTCGCTTTATTTCATTTTAAAACAAATGTTTGATTGCATTTCGAATCAGGAATGACTCGTGTGATGACAAATGGATTGATTGATACAGTAGCCTATTTAAAAGTATTGAAACCCTGACCCTAACCAGGGGGTTTAGTATGATAATATTCTGTTCTGTTCTCCAGACCAACCAGGGGGTTTAGTATGATAATATTATGTTCTGTTCTCCAGACCAACCAGAGGGTTTAGTATGATAATATTCTGTTCTGTTCTCCAGACCAACCAGAGGGTTTAGTATGATAATATTCTGTTCTGTTCTCCAGACCAACCAGAGGGTTTAGTATGATAATATTCTGTTCTGTTCTCCAGACCAACCAGAGGGTTTAGTATGATAATATTCTGTTCTGTTCTCCAGACCAACCAGGGGGTTTAGTGTGATAATATTCTGTTCTCCAGACCAACCAGAGGGTTTAGTATGATAATATTCTGTTCTGTTCTCCAGACCAACCAGAGGGTTTAGTATGATAATATTCTGTTCTGTTCTCCAGACCAACCAGAGGGTTTAGTATGATAATATTCTGTTCTGTTCTCCAGACCAGCCAGAGGGTTTAGTATGATAATATTCTGTTCTGTTCTCCAGACCAACCAGAGGGTTTAGTATGATAATATTCTGTTCTGTTCTCCAGACCAACCAGAGGGTTTAGTATGATAATATTCTGTTCTGTTCTCCAGACCAACCAGAGGGTTTAGTATGATAATATTCTGTTCTGTTCTCCAGACCAACCAGAGGGTTTAGTATGATAATATTCTGTTCTGTTCTCCAGACCAACCAGAGGGTTTAGTATGATAATGTTCTGTTCTCCAGACCAACCAGAGGGTTTAGTATGATAATATTCTGTTCTGTTCTCCAGACCAACCAGAGGGTTTAGTGTGATAATATTCTGTTCTGTTCTCCAGACCAACCAGGGGGTTTAGTATGATAATATTCTGTTCTGTTCTCCAGACCAACCAGAGGGTTTAGTGTGATAATATTATGTTCTCCAGACCAACCAGAGGGTTTAGTATGATAATATTCTGTTCTGTTCTCCAGACCAACCAGGGGGTTTAGTATGATAATATTCTGTTCTGTTCTCCAGACCAACTAGAGGGTTTAGTATGATAATATTCTGTTCTGTTCTCCAGACCAACCAGAGGGTTTAGTGTGATAATATTCTGTTCTGTTCTCCAGACCAACCAGAGGGTTTAGTCTGATAATATTCTGTTCTGTTCTCCAGACCAACCAGAGGGTTTAGTATGATAATATTCTGTTCTCCAGACCAACCAGAGGGTTTAGTGTGTTAATATTCTGTTCTCCAGACCAACCAGAGGGTTTAGTATGATAATATTCTGTTCTGTTCTCCAGACCAACCAGAGGGTTAAGTGTGATAATATTCTGTTCTCCAGACCAACCAGAGGGTTTAGTATGATAATATTCTGTTCTGTTCTCCAGACCAACCAGAGGGTTTAGTATGATAATATTCTGTTCTCCAGACCAACCAGAGGGTTTAGTATGATAATATTCTGTTCTGTTCTCCAGACCAACCAGGGGGTTTAGTGTGATAATATTCTGTTCTCCAGACCAACCAGGGGGTTTAGTGTGATAATATTCTGTTCTCCAGACCAACCAGGGGGTTTAGTGTGATAATATTCTGTTCTGTTCTCCAGACCAACCAGGGGGTTTAGTATGATAATATTATGTTCTGTTCTCCAGACCAACCAGAGGGTTTAGTATGATAATATTCTGTTCTCCAGACCAACCAGAGGGTTTAGTATGATAATATTCTGTTCTGTTCTCCAGACCAACCAGAGGGTTTAGTATGATAATATACTGTTCTGTTCTCCAGACCAACCAGAGGGTTTAGTATGATAATATTCTGTTCTGTTCTCCAGACCAACCAGGGGGTTTAGTATGATAATATTCTGTTCTCCAGACCAACCAGAGGGTTTAGTATGATAATATTCTGTTCTGTTCTCCAGACCAACCAGGGGGTTTAGTATGATAATATTCTGTTCTGTTCTCCAGACCAACCAGAGGGTTTAGTGTGATAATATTCTGTTCTGTTCTCCAGACCAACCAGAGGGTTTAGTATGATAATATTCTGTTCTGTTCTCCAGACCAACCAGAGGGTTTAGTATGATAATATTCTGTTCTCCAGACCAACCAGAGGGTTTAGTATGATAATATTCTGTTCTGTTCTCCAGACCAACCAGAGGGTTTAGTATGATAATATTCTGTTCTCCAGACCAACCAGAGGGTTTAGTATGATAATATTCTGTTCTCCAGACCAACCAGAGGGTTTAGTATGATAATATTCTGTTCTGTTCTCCAGACCAACCAGAGGGTTTAGTATGATAATATTCTGTTCTGTTCTCCAGACCAACCAGAGGGTTTAGTATGATAATATTCTGTTCTGTTCTCCAGACCAACCAGAGGGTTTAGTATGATAATATTCTGTTCTCCAGACCAACCAGAGGGTTTAGTGTGATAATATTCTGTTCCAGGTCTGTTCTCCAGGATCTTGGAAAAGGAATTTTGGAACAATATAGAACAGACATAGTTATGTTCTATATGTTCTGGAATCTCTCTCATGATTCCGCTGGCCCTGACCTAACAACGGAACCCTGTTCTGGAATCTCCCTCATGATTCCGCTGGCCCTGACCTAACAACGGAACCCTGTTCTGGAATCTCCCTCATGATTCCGCTGGCCCTGACCTAACAACGGAACCCTGTTCTGGAATCTCCCTCATGATTCCGCTGGCCCTGACCTAACAACGGAACCCTGTTCTGGAATCTCCCTCATGATTCCGCTGGCCCTGACCTAACAACGGAACCCTGTTCTGGAATCTCCCTCATGATTCCGCTGGCCCTGACCTAACAACGGAACCCTGTTCTGGAATCTCCCTCATGATTCCGCTGGCCCTGACCTAACAACGGAACCCTGTTCTGGAATGTGGGACCGGATCATCTGAATTAGTGCTCCTTCTGCCTGACTAGCTACATCTTAGAACGAATCCCAATCTGCCAAAGAGGAGAGACCCTCCCCCCCAAAAACATCCAGTACTAACCCTACACCCCCCAAAAACATCCAGCACTAAACCTACCCCCCCCAAAAAAACACCCAGCACTAACCCTACCCCCAAAAAACATCCAGTACTAACCCTACCCCCCAAAAACACCCAGCACTAACCCTACCCCCCCCCCCAAAACCCAGCACTAACCCTACCCCCCAAAAACACCCAGCACTAACCCTACCCCCCAAAAACACCCAGCATTAACCCTACCCCCCAAAAAACACCCAGCACTAACCCTACCCTACCCCCCAAAAACACCCAGCACTAACCCTACCCCCCAAAAACACCCAGCACTAACCCTACCCCCCAAAAACACCCAGCATTAACCCTACCCCCCCAAAAACACCCAGCACTAACCCTACCCCCCAAAAACACCCAGCATTAACCCTACCCCCCCAAAAACACCCAGCACTAACCCTACACCCCAAAAACACCCAGCACTAACCCTACCCCCCAAAAACACCCAGCACTAACCCTACCCCCCAAAAACACCCAGCACTAACCCTACCCCCCAAAAACACCCAGCATTAACCCTACCCCCCCAAAAACACCCAGCATTAACCCTACCCCCCAAAAACACCCAGCATTAACCCTACCCCCCCCCCAAAAACACCCATCACTAACCCTACACCCCCCAAAACACCCAGCACTAACCTTACACCCCCCAAAACACCCAGCACTAACCCTACATCCCCCAAAAACACCCAGCATCACCCCCCAAAACACCCAGCACTAACCTTACCCCCCCCAAAAAAACACCCAGCACTAACCCTACCCCCCCAAAAACACCCAGCATTAACCCTACCCCCCCAAAAACACCCAGCACTAACCCTACACCCCCCAAAACACCCAGCACTAACCTTACACCCCCAAAAACACCCAGCACTAACCCTACACCCCCCAAAACACCCAGCACTAACCTTACACCCCCCAAAACACCCAGCACTAACTCTTACACCCCCCAAAACACCCAGCACTAACCCTACCCCCAAAAAACACCCAGCATTAGCCCTACCCCCCCAAAAACACCCAGCATTAGCCCTACCCCCCAAAAAACACCCAGCATTAACCCTACCCCCCCAAAAACACCCAGCATTAGCGCTACCCCCCCAAAAACACCCAGCATTAGCCCTACCCCCCAAAAAACACCCAGCATTAACCCTACCCCACCAAAAACACCCAGCATTAACCCTACCCCCCCCAAAAAACACCCAGCACTAACCCTACACCCCCCAAAACACCCAGCACTAACCTTACACCCCCCAAAACACCCAGCACTAACCCTACACCCCCCAAAACACCCAGCATCACCCCCCCAAAACACCAAGCACTAACCTTACCCCCCCCAAAAACACCCAGCACTAACCCTACCCCCTAAAAACACCCAGCACTAACCCTACCCCCTAAAAACACCCAGCACTAACCCTACCCCTCAAAAACACCCAGCAGAGAAGGACAAAGAGCAATCAGAAGAGAGACAGACCGAGAGAGAAGAGAGAGAGGAGAGAGAGAGGAGAGAGAGAGAAGAGAGAGAGGAGAGAGAGAAGGAGAGAGAGAGGAGAGAGAGAGGAGAGAGAGAAGAGAGAGAGAAGAGAGAGAGGAGAGAGAGAGAAGGAGAGAGAGAGGAGAGAGAGAAGAGAGAAGGAGAGAGAGAGAAGGAACCCTTTTAATCTGCCCCTCCCGCTCATGTTGTTGTGCGTCTACACCACCTAAACTCACCTGTCTCTGTATGTGCACCCCTCCCCCCCTCTCTGCTCAAATCAAACGGTCAGATTTAGCGATTAGCGTTGCACTCTCCCTGGCTGTATGTAGCAGGCTAGGCTAACGTAGCGGCATGGTTAGCATCCTCTGCCTCAAACCTGAGAGGATTAGCCAGCGCTAACATTAAGCTAAGCTCCAGGCTGCTGGGGGAGAGGGGCCAGAGACTGACAGCCCCACAGCAGGCACTTTGAGCTGGGTAATCACATCCTGAGGTCTGGTGATTGTCACTGTGATTGTAGGGCTTCCTTTCCTTCATCTGAACTGATCTTTCTCTATGCATCGGCAGGACCAAACGGTAGCTTCCGGTAAACTCAAGAAGGGAGGAGTGTGCCTCTGTAAACAACAGCTGGTGCTCAATCTCTAATATTAAGGAAGTCTGGAGGATCTGCTCGTCTGAGTTAAAACACTGTGTGATAAACTCTTGGTAAATAGTTTACAGTTTATCATCATATACTGAACAAAAAATAAAACAATGGTCCCCTGTCTCATGAGCTGCAATAAAAAGATCCAAGACATTTTTACATCATACTTCAAAAAGCTTATTTCTCTCACATTTTGTGCACAAATTTCTTAAAATCCCTATTAGTGAGCATTTCTCCTTTACCAAGATAATCCATCCACCTGACAGGTGTGGCATATCAAGAAGCTGATTAAATCAGCATGATCATTACACGGGTGCACCTTGTGATGGGGACAATAAATTGCCACTAAAATGTGCAGTTTCATAACAGATGTCTCATGTTATGAGGGAGCGTGCAATTGGCGTGCTGACTGCAGGAATGTCCAACAGAGCTGTTGCCAGAGAATTTAATGATAATTTCTCTACCATAAGCCGCCTCCAACGTCGTTTTAGAGAATTTGGCAGTATGTCCAACCGGTCTCACAACTGCAGACCACGTGTAACCACGCCAACCCAACCGCCGACCTCCACATCCAGCTTCTTCAGCAGCGGGATCGTCTGAGACCAGCCACCCGGACAAGGAGCATTTCCGTTGTAGTAAAGCCATTTTGTGGAGAAAAACATTCTGATTGGCTGGACCTGGTTCCCAAGCAGATGGGCCTATGCCCTCCCAGGCTGTGCCCAGGCATGTGAAATCCATCGATTAGGACCTAATGAATTTACAGTGGCAAGAAAAACTGTGAACCTTTTGGAATTACCAAATTTAAATTTCTAAAATAGTGTCATATAACCTGATCTGAAACACAGTTTAAACTAATAACACAAACAATTATACGTTTTCCTGTCTTTATTAACTTCTTGATTCTACTTGAGACGCATATGTCTCAAGTAGGCACCTGGAAATGCAAATGCGCTACGCTAAATGCTAAATGTACTCGTTTAAACTCAAACCTTGATCAAAATTCACAAGCAGGGTATTGAATTAAAGCTACACTCGTTGTGAACCTAGCCAACAAGTCAGATTTTTAAAATGCTTTTCGGCGAAAGCATGAGAAGGTATTATCTGATAGCATGCACCACCTGAAAATGCCTGAATGCGACGTAAACAAAGACTCTGCTTATCCGACGCAGCACAAAACGCAGAAATAAAATATAAAACATTCATTACCTTTGACGAGCTTCTTTCTTGGCACTCCTATATGCCCCATAAACATCACTATTGGGTCTTTTTTTCGTTTAAATCGGTCCATATATACCCAAAATAGCTTTCTATGGAAGCTGTGTCATTCAGAAAAAAACATCGTTTTTTAACGCTGCATCATTTTTTTAAATTAAAAAAGTCGACGATAAACTTTCACAAAACACTTCGAAATCCTTTTGTAATCCAACTTTAGGTATTAGTAAACGTTTATAATCTATCAAAATGATTACAGGGCGATGTATATTCAATAGCTCCTCGTGTGCAAATCAATGGCTGCCCATGTCCACATTAACAACATCCTGGTGGAGACTGGAAGAAACGGAAGCCAGATAGATGGATTTTCCAACAAAAAATTCAATTGAAAATGACGACAATGGCGACATCGTGTGGAATTTGTATGAATTGGATGCAGGTCGATATTAAATTTTGTCCTCTTTTAACAACCCATGGAAGTGACTTATGGAAATTATTTTTAGCTTTCAGAGAGCAGTTTTTCTTGCGTTTTTCAATGAAACACACGATCTGTTATAGTCACAGCCGTGATTTAACCAGTTTTAGAAACTTCAGAGTGTTTTCTATCCACACATACTAATCATATGCATATACTATATTCCTGGCATGAGTAGCAGGACGCTGAAAAGTTGCGCGATTTTTAACAGAATGTTCGAAAAAGGAGGGGGTAGAAGTAAGATTAAACACACCGTGTAAATATTCACAGTGGAAAAAAATGTGAATCCTTGGATTTAATAACTGGTTGACCCTCCTTTGGCAGCAATAACCTCAACCAAACGTTTTCTGTAGTTGAGGATCAGACCTGCACAACGGTCAGGAGGAATTTTGGACCATTCCTCTACAAAAGCAGTTCAGCAACATTCTTGGGATGTCTGGTGTGAACCGCTCTCTCGAGGTCATGCCACAGCATCTCAAATCGGGTTGAGGTCAGGACTCTGACTGGGACACTCCAGAAGGCGTATTTTCTTCTGTTGAAGCCATTCTTTTGTTGATTTACTTCTGTGTTTTGGGTCATTGTCCTGTTGCGTCACCCAACTTCTGTTGAGCTTCAATAGGTAGATAGAAAGCCTTACACATTCTCCAGCAAAATGTCTGGATAAACTTGGGAATTCATTTTTCCGTCGATGACAGCAAGCTGTCCAGGCCTTGAGGCAGCCCCAAACCATGACGCTCCCTCCACCAGACTTTACAGTTGGGATGAGGTTTTGATGTTGGTGTGCTGTGCTTTTTTTTTCTCCACACATAGTGAGTGTTGTGTGTTCCTTCCAAACAACTGTAGTTTCATCTGTCCACAGAACATTTTTCCAGTAGCGCTGTGGAACATCCAGGTGTTATTTTACTTCAGACGTGCAGCAATAGTGTTTTTTTAGGACAGCGGTGTCTTCTTCCGTGGTGTCCTCCCATGAACACCCTTCTTGTTTAGTGTTTTACGTATCGTAGACTCGTCAACAGAGATGTTAGCATGTTCCAGACGTTTCTGTAAGTCTTTAGCTGACACTCTAGGATTCTTCTTAACCTCATTGAGCATTCTGCGCTGTGCTCTTGCAGTCGTCTTTGCAGGACGGACGCTCCTAGGGAGAGTAGCAACAGTGCTGACATTTATCCATTTATAGACAATTTGTCTTACCGCGGACTGACTTTTAGACTCCAATTAGCTTTTGGAGAAGTCATTAGCCATTAGTGTTCACATACTTTTTCCGACCTACACTGTGAATGTTTAAATGATGTATTCAATATAGACAAGAGAAATACAATCATTTTGTGTGTTATTAGTTTAAGCACACTGTGTTTGTCTATTATTGTAACTTAAATGAAGATCAGATTACATTTGATGACCAATTTATGCAGAAATCCAGGTCATTCCAAAGGGTTCACATACTTCTTCTGTCCTCTGTATTTTAACTGATTTCCTTTATATGAACTTTAACTAATTTAATTAATTTAATTTAAGTAAAACTGATGCGTTTATATATTTTTTGTTACGTATATTTTTGTGGCATAAAGGGTCTCAAGGTAGAGAAATAGAGAAGTGAACTAATACTTTCGGGATCCCTCGGTCTCTCTCTCTCTCTCTCTCTCTCTCGACACAGGGGACGGCACCTGCAGATTCAGTCAGTCTACAGTCACCCCACACCGCTGTCCTGTGTTTACTTGTTGCCCCCTCCCTCCCCCATGTTACACCTCTTCTCTTCTTTGCTGTCCTTCCTCTTCCTTCCTCAGTGATGGTGAGGAGGGCAGATCTCCTCAGCCTCTCCTTCCACACCCCTTCTGCAGCCTCCTGGTCCCTTCACTGTCCCACCACCCAGTCTGGCCCACCCCGTGAGGGGGGCAGGAGACCCCGCCACTCAGCTAGCCACTGCCAGGTTAATAACTAATGCTAGCTAGCTGTCCTCCGGCTAATGGGGGCACAGCTCTGCGTGCCTGGTCGTTAGATCCAGAGAGAGCAGAACATAAAAGGGCGAGGGATGAGATAGGAATATGACAGAGACAGAGAGAGAGTAGATGTAAGATCACTGTGCCACATCCAGACAGTCTGCGATGGCAGTGCCAGGCCCCAGGACAGGAACACAATTAGACCCGACCAAATTATGAGAAAACAAAATAACTACTTGACAAACTGGAAAGAACTAACCAAAAAACAGAGCAAACTAGAATGCTATTTGGCCCTAAACAGACAGTACACAGCGGCAGAATCCCTGACCACTGTGACTGACCCAAACTGAAGCAAAGCTTTGACTATGTACAGACTCAGTGAGCATAGCCTTGATATTGAGAAAGGCCTCCGTAGACAGACCTGGCTCTCACTAGAAGACCGGCTATAAACTCCCATATCTATTCGGTGAAATACCACAGTGTGCCATCACAGCAGCAAGAGGCCCGTTGCCATGTAAAAACATCAACCAGTGAAGAACAAACACCATTGTAAATACAACCCATATTTATGTTTATTTATTTTACCTTTCAGACTTCAACTATTTGTACATCGTTACTGTACAGCCATATATATATATATATAGCCGGATATACTGTAACATTTTAAATGTCCCTATTCTTTTAAAACGTATCTATTTCAATTGCTTGGGCATGTTTCCCATGCCAATAAGGCCCTTTGAATTGAATATAGTGAGCGAGCCTTTTGGATGTGGACACATGCTAGTCGAACATCTTGTTCCAAAATCATAATTAATACGGAGTTGGTCCCCCCCCCCCCCCCCCTTTTGCTGCTATAACAGCCTCCACTCTTCTGGGAAGGCTTTCCACTAGATGTAGGAACATTGCTGCTATAACATCCTCCACTCTTCTGGGAAGGCTTTCCACTAGATGTAGGAACATTGCTGCTATAACAGCCTCCACTCTTCTGGGAAGGCTTTCCACTAGATGTAGGAACATTGCTGCTATAACAGCCTCCACTCTTCTGGGAAGGCTTTCCACTAGATGTTGGAACATTGCTGCAGGGACTTGCTTCCATTCAGCCACAACAGCATTAGTGAGGTCGGACACTGATGTTGGGGGTGATTAGGCTCACAGTCTGCTTTCCAATTCATCCCAAAGGTGTTTGATGGGGTTGAGGTCAGGGCTCTGTACAGGCCAGTCAAGTTCTTCCACACAGATCTCAAAACATTTCTGTATGGACCTCGCTTTGTGCATGGTGGCATTGTCATGTTGAAACAGGAAAGGGCCTTCCCCAAACTGTTACCACAAAGTTGGAAGCATAGAATCGTCTAGAATGTAATTGTATGCTGTAGCGTTAATATTCCCCTTCACTTGAACTAAGGGGCCCAAACCATGAAAAACAGTCCAGGACCATTATTCCTCCTCCACCAAACTTTACAGTTAACACAATGCATTGGGGCAGGTAGCGTTCTCCTGACATCCGCCAAACCCAGATTCATCTGTAGGACTGCCAGATGGTGAAGCGTGATTCATCACTCCAGAGAACACGTTTCCACTGCTCCAGAGTCCAATGGCGGTGAACTTTACACCACACCAGCTGACGCTTGGCATTTTGGTGATCTTAGGCTTGTGTGCAGCTGCTCAGCCATGGAAACCCATTTCAGGAAGCTCCTGATGAACAGTTGTGCTGAAGTTGCTTCCAGAGGCAGTTTGTAACTCTGTAGTGAGGGTTGCAACTGAGGACAAAAAATGTTTTACGCCCTACGCACTTCAGCGCTCCCTGTTAGCTTGTGTGACCTACCACTTCATGGCTGAGCCGTTGTTGCTCCTAGACGTTTCCACTTCACAATAACAGCACTATAACAGCTCTAGCAGGGCAGAAATTTGACAAAATGACTTGTTGGAAAGGTGGCATCCTATGACGGTGCCACGTTGAAAGTCACTGAGCTCTTCAGTACGGGGCCATTCTACTACCAATGTTTGTCTATGGAGATTGCATGGCTGTGTGCTCGATTGTATACACCTGTCAGCAACGTGTGTGGCTGAAATAGCCGAATCCACTAATTTGAAAAGTGTCCTCATACACTATAAGTAAAAAAGTATGTGCTGTTCAGAGACGAATGAACCCCACTCTTTGGGAGGAGAATCCTCAATGGGACCAAGTTAAAAGTATGTGCTGTTCAGAGACGAATGAACCCCACTCTTTGGGAGGAGAATCCTCAATGGGACCAAGTTAAAAGTATGTGCTGTTCAGAGACGAATGAACCCCACTCTTTGGGAGGAGAATCCTCAATGGGACCAAGTTAAAAGTATGTGCTGTTCAGAGACGAATGAACCCCACTCTTTGGGAGGAGAATCCTCAATGGGACCAAGTTAAAAGTATGTGCTGTTCAGAGACGAATGAACCCCACTCTTTGGGAGGAGAATCCTCAATGGGACCAAGTTAAAAGTATGTGCTGTTCAGAGACGAATGAACCCCACTCTTTGGGAGGAGAATCCTCAATGGGACCAAGTTAAAAGTATGTGCTGTTCAGAGACGAATGAACCCCACTCTTTGGGAGGAGAATCCTCAATGGGACCAAGTTAAAAGTTTGTGCTGTTCAGAGACGAATGAACCCCACTCTTTGGGAGGAGAATCCTCAATGGGACCAAGTTAAAAGTTTTCCCTAAATGCATTTAGAAGCATTTATACCCGAGTCATAAAGATCCATCTGTGAATCTGCTTTATACTGTCCTATGGGCCCTGGTCTACTGTCCTATGGGCCCTGGTCTACTCTCCTATGGGCCCTGGTCTACTCTCCTATGGGCCCTGATCTACTGTTCTATGGGTCCTGGTCTACTGTCCTATGGGCCCTTGTCTATGGACCCTAGTCTACTGTCCTACGGGCCCTGGTCTACTGTCCTACGGGCCCTGGTCTACTGTCCTACGGGCCCTGGTCTACGGCCCCTACGGGCCCTGGTCTACTGTCCTATGGGCCCTGGTCTACTGTCCTATGGGCCCTGGTTTACTGTCCTATGGGTCCTGGTCTACTGTCCTATGGGCCCTGGTCTATGGACCCTAGTCTACGAGCCCTGGTCTACTCTCCTATGGGCCCTAGTCTACGGGCCCTGGTCTACTGTCCTATGGGCCCTGGTCTACGGCCTCTATGGGCCCTGGTCTTCGGCCCCTGGTCTACGGCCACTATGGGCCCTGGATTATGGGCACTGGTCTTCTGTCCTATCAGTTAAGAGCGTTGGGCCAGTAACCTAAAGGATGCTAGTTTGAATCCCTGAGCCGACAAGGTGAAGAATCTGCCGATGTGCCCTTGAACACGGCACGGCACATAAGCCATCGGCTCCAGGGTCGCCGTCAATAATGGCTGATCCCTGGCCGTGACAACACTCTCAGAGGGCGTCCCAGGGGGTGTTAACCACTGGTGCATGGGACCGAGAGACTGGTTAACCACTGAGACTGAAAAACAGCTTCTATCTGTTAAACAGCCATCACTAGCACATTAGTGGCTGCTGCCTATAGGCATAGACTAGAAATCACAGGTTAACCACTGGTACATGGGACGAGACTGAAAAACAGCTTCTATCTCAGTGGCCATCAGACTGTTAAACAGACACTAACACATTAGAGGCTGCTGCCTTGAGGCATAGACGAGAAATTAGAGGTTAACCGATTAAATCGGCACATCTGATTAATTGGGCCGATTTCAGGATTTCATAACAATCGGTAATTTTGGATGCCGATTACATTGTAGGCTGACCACCTGTTACTCCACGAGGAGACTGCTGACAACCTGTTACTCCACGAGGAGACTGCTGACCACCTGTTACTTCACGAGGAGACTGTGTGGCAGGCTGACCACCTGTTACTCCACGAGGAGACTGTGTGGCAGGCTGACCACCTGTTACTCCACGAGGAGGCTGTGTGGCAGGCTGACCACCTGTTACTCCACGAGGAGACTGCTGACCACCTGTTACTCCACGAGGAGACTGCTGACCACCTGTTACTCCACGAGGAGACTGCGTGGCAGGCTGACCACCTGTTACTCCACGAGGAGACTGTGTGGCAGGCTGACCACCTGTTACTCCACGAGGAGACTGCTGACCACCTGTTACTTCACGAGGAGACTGTGTGGCAGGCTGACCACCTGTTACTCTACGAGGAGGCTGTGTGGCAGGCTGACCACCTGTTACTCCACGAGGAGGCTGTGTGGCAGGCTGACCACCTGTTACTCCACGAGGAGGCTGCTGACCACCTGTTACTCCACGAGGAGACTGCGTGGCAGGCTGACCACCTGTTACTCCACGAGGAGGCTGTGTGGCAGGCTGACCACCTGTTACTCCACGAGGAGGCTGTGTGGCAGGCTGACCACCTGTTACTCCACGAGGAGGCTGCTGACCACCTGTTACTCCACGAGGAGGCTGCTGACCACCTGTTACTCCACGAGGAGACTGCTGACCACCTGTTACTCCACGAGGAGACTGCTGACCACCTGTTACTCCACGAGGAGACTGCTGACCACCTGTTACTCCACGAGGAGACTGCGTGGCAGGCTGACCACCTGTTACTCCACGAGGAGACTGCGTGGCAGGCTGACCACCTGTTACTCCACGAGGAGGCTGCTGACCACCTGTTACTCCACGAGGAGGCTGCTGACCACCTGTTACTCCACGAGGAGGCTGCTGACCACCTGTTACTCCACGAGGAGACTGCGTGGCAGGCTGACCACCTGTTACTCCACGAGGAGGCTGTGTGGCAGGCTGACCACCTGTTACTCCACGAGGAGGCTGTGTGGCAGGCTGACCACCTGTTACTCCACGAGGAGGCTGCTGACCACCTGTTACTCCACGAGGAGACTGCTGACCACCTGTTACTCCACGAGGAGACTGCTGACCACCTGTTACTCCACGAGGAGACTGCTGACCACCTGTTACTCCACGAGGAGACTGCTGACCACCTGTTACTCCACGAGGAGACTGCGTGGCAGGCTGACCACCTGTTACTCCACGAGGAGGCTGCTGACCACCTGTTACTCCACGAGGAGGCTGCTGACCACCTGTTACTCCACGAGGAGGCTGCTGACCACCTGTTACTCCACGAGGAGGCTGCTGACCACCTGTTACTCCACGAGGAGACTGAGTGGCAGGCTGACCACCTGTTACTCCACGAGGAGGCTGCTGACCACCTGTTACTCCACGAGGAGACTGCTGACAACCCTGTTACTCCACGAGGAGGCTGCTGACCACCTGTTACTCCACGAGGCTGCTGCTGACCACCTGTTACTCCACGAGGAGGCTGCTGACCACCTGTTACTCCACGAGGAGGCTGCTGACCACCTGTTACTCCACGAGGAGACTGAGTGGCAGGCTGACCACCTGTTACTCCACGAGGAGGCTGCTGACCACCTGTTACTCCACGAGGAGGCTGCTGACCACCTGTTACTCCACGAGGAGACTGAGTGGCAGGCTGACCACCTGTTACTCCACGAGGAGGCTGCTGACCACCTGTTACTCCACAAGGAGGCTGCTGACCACCTGTTACTCCACGAGGAGACTGCTGACCACCTGTTACTCCACGAGGAGGCTGCTGACCACCTGTTACTCCACGAGGAGGCTGCTGACCACCTGTTACTCCACGAGGAGACTGCGTGGCAGGCTGACCACCTGTTACTCCACGAGGAGGCTGCTGACCACCTGTTACTCCACGAGGAGGCTGCTGACCACCTGTTACTCCACGAGGAGACTGCGTGGCAGGCTGACCACCTGTTACTCCACGAGGAGGCTGCTGACCACCTGTTACTCCACGAGGAGGCTGCTGACCACCTGTTACTCCACGAGGAGGCTGCTGACCACCTGTTACTCCACGAGGAGACTGAGTGGCAGGCTGACCACCTGTTACTCCACGAGGAGGCTGCTGACCACCTGTTACTCCACGAGGAGGCTGCTGACCACCTGTTACTCCACGAGGAGGCTGCTGACCACCTGTTACTCCACGAGGAGGCTGCTGACCACCTGTTACTCCACGAGGAGGCTGCTGACCACCTGTTACTCCACGAGGAGACTGAGTGGCAGGCTGACCACCTGTTACTCCACGAGGAGGCTGCTGACCACCTGTTACTCCACGAGGAGGCTGCTGACCACCTGTTACTCCACGAGGAGGCTGCTGACCACCTGTTACTCCACGAGGAGACTGAGTGGCAGGCTGACCACCTGTTACTCCACGAGGAGGCTGCTGACCACCTGTTACTCCACGAGGAGGCTGCTGACCACCTGTTACTCCACGAGGAGACTGCTGACCACCTGTTACTCCACGAGGAGGCTGCTGACCACCTGTTACTCCACGAGGAGACTGAGTGGCAGGCTGACCACCTGTTACTCCACGAGGAGGCTGCTGACCACCTGTTACTCCACGAGGAGGCTGCTGACCACCTGTTACTCCACGAGGAGACTGAGTGGCAGGCTGACCACCTGTTACTCCACGAGGAGACTGCTGACCACCTGTTACTTCACGAGGAGACTGTGTGGCAGGCTGACCACCTGTTACTCTACGAGGAGGCTGTGTGGCAGGCTGACCACCTGTTACTCCACGAGGAGGCTGTGTGGCAGGCTGACCACCTGTTACTCCATGAGGAGGCTGCTGACCACCTGTTACTCCACGAGGAGACTGCGTGGCAGGCTGACCACCTGTTACTCCACGAGGAGGCTGTGTGGCAGGCTGACCACCTGTTACTCCACGAGGAGGCTGTGTGGCAGGCTGACCACCTGTTACTCCACGAGGAGGCTGCTGACCACCTGTTACTCCACGAGGAGGCTGCTGACCACCTGTTACTCCACGAGGAGACTGCTGACCACCTGTTACTCCACGAGGAGACTGCGTGGCAGGCTGACCACCTGTTACTCCACGAGGAGACTGCGTGGCAGGCTGACCACCTGTTACTCCACGAGGAGGCTGCTGACCACCTGTTACTCCACGAGGAGGCTGCTGACCACCTGTTACTCCACGAGGAGGCTGCTGACCACCTGTTACTCCACGAGGAGGCTGCTGACCACCTGTTACTCCACGAGGAGGCTGCTGACCACCTGTTACTCCACGAGGAGGCTGCTGACCACCTGTTACTCCACGAGGAGACTGCGTGGCAGGCTGACCACCTGTTACTCCACGAGGAGGCTGTGTGGCAGGCTGACCACCTGTTACTCCACGAGGAGGCTGCTGACCACCTGTTACTCCACGAGGAGACTGCTGACCACCTGTTACTCCACGAGGAGACTGCTGACCACCTGTTACTCCACGAGGAGACTGCTGACCACCTGTTACTCCACGAGGAGACTGCTGACCACCTGTTACTCCACGAGGAGACTGCTGACCACCTGTTACTCCACGAGGAGACTGCGTGGCAGGCTGACCACCTGTTACTCCACGAGGAGGCTGCTGACCACCTGTTACTCCACGAGGAGGCTGCTGACCACCTGTTACTCCACGAGGAGGCTGCTGACCACCTGTTACTCCACGAGGAGGCTGCTGACCACCTGTTACTCCACGAGGAGGCTGCTGACCACCTGTTACTCCACGAGGAGACTGAGTGGCAGGCTGACCACCTGTTACTCCACGAGGAGGCTGCTGACCACCTGTTACTCCACGAGGAGACTGCTGACAACCCTGTTACTCCACGAGGAGGCTGCTGACCACCTGTTACTCCACGAGGAGGCTGCTGACCACCTGTTACTCCACGAGGAGGCTGCTGACCACCTGTTACTCCACGAGGAGGCTGCTGACCACCTGTTACTCCTCGAGGAGACTGAGTGGCAGGCTGACCACCTGTTACTCCACGAGGAGGCTGCTGACCACCTGTTACTCCACGAGGAGGCTGCTGACCACCTGTTACTCCACGAGGAGACTGAGTGGCAGGCTGACCACCTGTTACTCCACGAGGAGGCTGCTGACCACCTGTTACTCCACGAGGAGGCTGCTGACCACCTGTTACTCCACGAGGAGACTGCTGACCACCTGTTACTCCACGAGGAGGCTGCTGACCACCTGTTACTCCACGAGGAGGCTGCTGACCACCTGTTACTCCACGAGGAGACTGCGTGGCAGGCTGACCACCTGTTACTCCACGAGGAGGCTGCTGACCACCTGTTACTCCACGAGGAGGCTGCTGACTACCTGTTACTCCACGAGGAGACTGCGTGGCAGGCTGACCACCTGTTACTCCACGAGGAGGCTGCTGACCACCTGTTACTCCACGAGGAGGCTGCTGACCACCTGTTACTCCACGAGGAGACTGAGTGGCAGGCTGACCACCTGTTACTCCACGAGGAGGCTGCTGACCACCTGTTACTCCACGAGGAGGCTGCTGACCACCTGTTACTCCACGAGGAGGCTGCTGACCACCTGTTACTCCACGAGGAGGCTGCTGACCACCTGTTACTCCACGAGGAGGCTGCTGACCACCTGTTACTCCACGAGGAGGCTGCTGACCACCTGTTACTCCACGAGGAGGCTGCTGACCACCTGTTACTCCACGAGGAGACTGAGTGGCAGGCTGACCACCTGTTACTCCACGAGGAGGCTGCTGACCACCTGTTACTCCACGAGGAGGCTGCTGACCACCTGTTACTCCACGAGGAGGCTGCTGACCACCTGTTACTCCACGAGGAGGCTGCGTGGCAGGCTGACCACCTGTTACTCCACGAGGAGGCTGCTGACCACCTGTTACTCCACGAGGAGACTGAGTGGCAGGCTGACCACCTGTTACTCCACGAGGAGACTGAGTGGCAGGCTGACCACCTGTTACTCCACGAGGAGACTGAGTGGCAGGCTGACCACCTGTTACTCCACGAGGAGGCTGAGTGGCAGGCTGACCACCTGTTACTCCACGAGGAGACTGAGTAGCAGGCTGACCACCTGTTACTCCACGAGGAGACTGAGTGGCAGGCTGACCACCTGTTACTCCACGAGGAGACTGTGTGGCAGGCTGACCACCTGTTACTCCACGAGGAGACTGTGTGGCAGGCTGACCACCTGTTACTCCACGAGGAGACTGCGTGGCAGGCTGACCACCTGTTACTCCACGAGGAGACTGAGTGGCAGGCTGACCACCTGTTACTCCACGATGAGACTGTGTGGCAGGCTGACCACCTGTTACTCCACGAGGAGGCTGCTGACCACCTGTTACTCCACGAGGAGACTGAGTGGCAGGCTGACCACTTGTTACTACACGAGGAGACTGCGTGGCAGGCTGACCACCTGTTACTCCACGAGGAGACTGAGTGGCAGGCTGACCACCTGTTACTCCACGAGGAGGCTGTGTGGCAGGCTGACCACCTGTTACTCCACGAGGAGACTGAGTGGCAGGCTGACCACCTGTTACTCCACGAGGAGACTGCTGACCACCTGTTACTCCACGAGGAGACTGCGTGGCAGGCTGACCACCTGTTACTCCACGAGGAGATTGCGTGGCAGGCTGACCACCTGTTACTCCACGAGGAGACTGAGTGGCAGGCTGACCACCTGTTACTTCACGAGGAGACTGAGTGGCAGGCTGACCACCTGTTACGCGAGTGCAGCAAGGAGCCACGGTACCTAACAGCAATGTACCTAACCATAAACATCAATGCCTTTATTAAAATCAATACACAAGTATATATTTTTAAACCTGCACATATTTAGTTAAAAGAAATTCATGTTAGCAGGCAATATTAACTAGGGAACTTGTGTCACTTCTCATGCGTTCTGTGCAACAGAGTCAGGGTATATGCAGCAGTTTGGGCCGCCTGGCTCGTTGTGAACTGTATGAAGACCATTTCTTCCTAACAAAGACCGTAATTAATTTGCCAGAACTTTACATAATTATGACATAACATTGAAGGTTGTACAATGTAACAGCAATATTTAGACTTATGGATGCCACCCGTTAGATAAAATACGGAACGGTTCTGTATTTCACTGAAAGAATAAACGTCTTGTTTTCTAAAATGATAGTTTCCGGATTTTACCATATTAATGACCTAAGGCTCGTATTTCTGTGTGTTTATTATATTATAATTAAGTCTATGAATTGATATTTGATAGAGCAGTCTGACTGAGCGATATTAGGCAGCAGCAGGCTCGTAAGCATTCATTCAAACAGCCCTTTCCTGCGTTTGCCAGCAGCTCTTCGCTGTGCTTCAAGCATTGAGCTGTTTATGACTTCAAGCCTATCAACTCCTGAGATTAGGCTGGCAATACTATAGTGCCTATAAGAACATCCAATAGTCAAAGGTATATGAAATACACATGGTATAGAGAGAAATAGTCCTATAATAACTACAACCCTAAAACTTCTTACCTGGGAATATTGAAGACTCATGTTAAAAGGAGCCACCAGCTTTCATATGTTCTCATGTTCTGAGCAAGGAACTGAAACGTTAGCTTTCTTACATAGCACATATTGCACTTTTACTTTCTTCTCCAACACTTTGTTTTCGCATTATTTAAACCAAATTGAACACGTTTCATTATTTATTTGAGAATAAATATATTTTATTAATGTTTTATATTAAGAAAATAAGAGTTAATTTAGTATTGTTGTAATTGTCATTATTACAAATAAATATATTTTTTTACAAATATAAAAAAAAAAAAAAAAAAAAAAATTAAATTAAAAAATGTTTATTTATTTTTAAAATCGTCCGATTAATCGGTATCGGCATTTGATTGGTCTTCCAATAATCAGTATCGCGTTGAAAAATCATAATTCGGTCGACCGCTACTAGAAATCACAGGTTAACCACTGCTTAACCACTGACTGTACATACAGTCAAACAGGACAAACATAAGCACCCCTATCTGACAAACACACCCCCCTTTAGTTCATAGAGCTGGTCGTTGTCCCCCTGGTCCTGCTGTATGGAGGAACACCTTACACTTTAACCAGATACACACCCTGCTTACACACACAGACATTTCATTCCATTGCGTCCCCAGAGTCAGACTTGAAATGTATTGAGATTGGGGTGGTGTACAATAAACAGGCCTGAGTCCCATATCCATGGGAACAACAGAAGGCCTCCTCTAAGGCCAAAGCCGACATTCTAGAAAGCATGATGCAAACACATAACGCTGGAGGCTCACCACGGCGCTGGAGCCTCGGCCACGGCGCTGGAGCCTCGGCCACGGCGCTGGAGCCTCGGCCACGGCGCTGGAGCCTCGGCCACGGCGCTGGAGCCTCGGCCATGGATTTAGAGATTATAGATGTAAACATAATAAACATATTCATTCCTTTGGATCCAGACTGACCTGGGAGCATATTAAAACATTAGGAACACCTCTTTCCAGGACAGACCGACCAGGTGAATCCAGGTGAACGATATGATCCCTTATTGATGTCACTTGTTAAATCCACTTCAATCAGTGGAGATGAAGGGGAGGAGACAGGTTAAATAATGATTTTTAAGACTTGAGACAATTGAGATATTTGGATTGTGCATGTGCCATTCAGAGGGTGAATGGGCTAAACAAAAGATTGAAGTGCCTTCGACTTAGTAAGCGCACCAGTATGTCAAGAACTGCAACGCTACTGGGTTTATCAGGCTCAACAGTTTCCTGTGTGTGTATCAAGAATGGTCCACCACCCAACAGACATCCAGCCAATTTGACACAACTGTGGGAAGCATTGGAGTCAACATGGGACCAGCAGCCCTGTGGAAACGCTTTCTACACCTTGTAGAGTCCATGTCCCTGACGAATTGAGCCTATTCTGAAGGCAAAAGGGGGTTCATAATGTTTGGTTTTTATGTACACTGAGTATTCCTAATCTAACGAAACATGTACCTGCCAAATTCCTGGCTTCCGCCGAGCAGGCTCCACCTGTCACGTCAACTCAGAGATACTGGGAATTATACCGCAACACACTGTATGCAACTTCGCCAAACATCCCAACAAGTGTATCTAGCCTAGCGGCAGAATTAGTCTGGGAAATGTATTTAAGTCGTTTCCGTAACAAACACGGTTAGTTTGATAATAACCGGTGGGTTCAGTGTTCTATGGAAGGTTGATCGTTAATCCGGTCCCCGTGACCCGGCGCCTCGCACTACGCTACTTCAGATCCCTTCTCGTCGACAAGCGGAGAACAGGGCTGAAACAACAACCCTCCGGTCCGTGGATACCTCCAAGTTAAGTCACACATGAAACTTCGAGAGAAGTTGTTGAGTAAAGATTCCCGTTGATGGGAGCTCACCTTGTGGTACTGTCGGAGATGTGTCGCTGCCATCCTGCTCCGCCATTTGTCCTGATGTCAGATGATCGGGATAAACTGCGCGACCGAGCGGAAGTAAGAGGACAGGGGTCGGTGTGGAAAGGTCCCGCTCGCAGACAGGTGAGGGACATCATACACACCTGCTTCTGTTTGATGGCCTTTCAATGCAAAAATACTTAGACCCATCTAAGTGCTATGCCACTAACCCAAACTCGCTATGAATAGAAGTTACACTCAGGAAATTGTGTGGATACAGGGTGACGTATCCTCTAGGTACAGATCTAGGATCAGATACCTCTCCTCTTCCTCCTAATAACAACCTTGTTGAATACATAGACCAATACGTAATATTGTGACAACTAATGGTGAAGTATGGATAATGATCGTGTTGGAAAACAACAACAAAAACACGAGTGCAATGACTGATGGAATCAATTTATTCAACCAATGTTTCGACAGCTATGTCTTCTGCAGGGTTTTTCCTAGAAGTCTGGCAATAATGATAACGTTGCCTGCCTGGTATAGTAAATGACTTCATTATACTAAGAAGTTTTATTGTACTGTGGACACCAGGGATGTCAAACTCATGTTTATCCCGGAGACCATTCAGTCTTCGAGGTGTTATATTGCCTCACCTTGTTTTAGGACTTTTTGATGATCCCCGACTGTCTAGTTTTCATTTCGGTGATTGTTAGCCAGCTGGACCGACAATAAACTATATGAATGAAGGTAAATGTTTATTTCTACACAGTTTAGAGTTGATTTTTTTTAGTCATTTTATAGTATATTGAGTTGATCTCCCCAACTCAAAACGAGCTGCAGGTCTCACCCCTGTATGTTTTTGGTCATTTTATAGTATATTGAGTTGTCCAAATAAATTCTAATATATTAATAATTACTAATTCTAATATAACTATTACTATTACTATTTCTACTATACTCCCAGGAAAATGAGTTTTGAGTATTTTGAATTAAGTAAAAATGTATTGTGATTTGTCCCGTCTATTCACGTGAGTTTTAATTTAACGGTTGTGGTTTGTTTACATTGAATTGGATGAATAAAGATATAGTGGGGAATACATTCATTCATTTATTTCAGGAAACAGACTAGAATTAGGAACATATTGAAGGCAGTTTTACAGCCACAGTTTCAACTGTAGGAGATTAGAAGGTCCAGCAGTTTTCAGCTCAATATCAAATCATTTCTGGGAAACAATTACATACCTTATGGTGATTGTTTTAAATTAAAATGAATAAAAAAAATTAAATTTATAGCTTCTTAGTAGCAAAGAGCAAGAATTTTACTAGGACTGTCTGGGAGTGGTCTGAGTGGAGTGGGGAAGAACTGAAGACTAGCTGTTATTGGCAGAGAAGTTTGGAACTTTCTTATTGGTCTATTAACTAATTGACCGCTTGGTGATGTCACCATCCTACCAAAATAGGCAGACATTTCAGGTGGTCTTTGCAAACAGCTCTCACACTAAAGACGTTATAATTTTCACACTAAAGACGTTATAATTTTCACACTAAAGACGTTATAATTTTCATACTAAAGACGTTATAATTTTCACACTAAAGACGTTATAATTTTCATACTAAAGACGTTATAATTTTCACACTAAAGACGTTATAATTTTCATACTAAAGACAATTTTCACACTAAAGACATTATAATTCTCACACTAAAGACGTTATAATTTTCAGGAAACTGCACTGGACATTAAAGGTCCCCAAAGCACACACATCCCTGGGTCTCTCCTCTTTTCAGTTCGCTGCAGCTGACGACTGGAACGAGCTGCAAAAAAAGAACCCACCTCAATCTCTTCATTCAAAGACTCCATCATGGCCACTCTTACTGACAGTTGTGGCTGTTTTGTGTGATGTATTGTTGTCTCTACCTTCTTGCCCTTTGTGCTGTTGTCTGTGACCAATAATGTTTGTACCATGTTCTGTGCTGCTACCATGTTGTGTTGTCGCCATGTGGTGTTGTCATGTGTTTCTGCCTTGCTATGTTGTGTTGCTGCCATGTTGTGATGCTACCATGTTGTGATGCTACCATGTTGTGTTGCTGCCATGTTGTGATGCTACCATGTTGTGATGCTACCATGTTGTGTTGCTGCCATGTTGTGATGCTACCATGTTGTGATGCTACCATGTTGTGATGCTACCATGTTGTGATGCTACCATGTTGTGTTGCTGCCAGGTTGTGTTGCTACCATGTTGTTCTGCTGCCATGTTGTGTTGCTACCATGTTGTGTTGCTACCATGTTGTGATGCTGCCATGTTGTGTTGCTGCCATGTTGTTGCTACCATGTTGTGCTGCTGCCATGTTGCTACCATGTTGTGATGCTACCATGTTGTGTTGCTACCATGTTGTGATGCTACCATGTTGTGTTGCTACCATGTTGTGCTGCTGCCATGTTGTGTTGCTACCATGTGTTGCTACCATGTTGTGATGCTGCCATGTTGTGTTGCTACCATGTTGTGTTGCTACCATGTTGTGTTGCTGCCATGTTGTGTTGCTACCATGTTGTGTTGCTACCATGTTGTTTTCATGTTGTGTTGCTACCATGTTGTGATGCTACCATGTTGTGTTGCTACCATGTTGTGATGCTACCATGTTGTGTTGCTACCATGTTGTGCTGCTGCCATGTTGTGATGCTACCATGTGTTGCTACCATGTTGTGATGCTGCCATGTTGTGTTGCTACCATGTTGTGTTGCTACCATGTTGTGTTGCTGCCATGTTGTGTTGCTACCATGTTGTGTTGCTACCATGTTGTTTTCATGTTGTGTTGCTGCCATGTTGTGATGCTACCATGTTGTGTTGATATCATGTTGTGTTGCTGCCATGTTGTGTTGCTACCATGTTGTGATGCTGCCATGTTGTGTTGCTACCATGTGGTGTTGTCATGTGTTTCTGCCTTGCTATGTTGTTAGGTCTCCCTTTATGTAGTGGTGTGGTGTCTCTTGTCGTGATGTGTCTTGTCCCCGTAGGAGGCCTTTTGGTAGGCCGTCATTGTAAATAAGAATTTGTTCTTAACTGACTTGTCTAGTTAAATAAAGGTTAAAGTATAATTTTTTTTTTTTTTAAAAGGGGTCGATTCAGGATTGGGCCTTCTGATGCAGTTCTGCTGTGTTCAGATCTGGGTTCAAAAGCCCCTGTGAGCAGCCATACCGGCTCCTAAGGCCACCAGTTTCACCAGTAGAAAGGTCTGGTGAGGAAACTGCCTGCAGAGCTAAGCCAGCTGCCAAAGGCATCATTCCCTGGCTGCGGTGCGGGACACAGCCCTGTCTGTTACCGGGACTGTCGTCCTCTGAGAGTTCATCTGGTATCACCACATTCTCCTCCCTCACCACCACAAACACTGAGGAGGAGGCCCTGGGGGAGGAAGGGAGAGAGAGGGAGGAAGAGAGGAAGGTGTAACTTAAGGTAAAGTGTAAACATGGAAGCTTAGTTGATTTTTATCCTTTCATTAATCCTTTTTTTTTTTTTACCAATACAGTATCAGTCAACAGTTTGGACACATCTACTCATTCAAGGGTTTTTCTTTATTTTTACTATTTTCTACATTGTAGAATAATAGTGAAGTCATCAAAACTATGAGATAACACACATGGAATCATGTAGTAACCAAAATATATTTAATATTTAAGGGTAGCCACCCTTTGATTTTGACAGCTTTGCACTCTCAACCAGCTTCACCTGGAATGCTTTTCCAACAGTCTTGAAGGAGTTCCCACATATGCTGAACACTTGTTGGCTGCTTTTCCTTCACTCTGCGGTCCATCTCATTCCAAACCATCTCAATTGGGTTGAGGTCGGGTGATTGTGGAGGCCAGGTCATCTGATGCAGCACTCCATCACTCTCCTTCTTGGTCAAATAGCCCTGACACAGCCTGGAGGTGTGTTTTTTGCAAGCCCAATTTTGAATAATTTTGAATAATTTTGCAAGCCCAATTTTTCAGTTTTTGATTTGTTAAAAAAGTTTGAAATATCCAATAAATGTCGTTCCACTTCATGATTGTGTCCCACTTGTTGTTGATTCTTCACAAAAAAAATACAGTTTTATATCTTTATGTTTGAAGCCTGAAATGTGGCAAAAGGTCGCAAAGTTCAAGGGGGCCGAATACTTTCGCAAGGCACTGTACGTGGCTTTTAAATCTTCTTCCCATGAAGCTTTTCCATTGTCAGAATCTTCTCTCGCTGAGCCTGGCTAACCCCAAAATAGTAACAATCTACCATTTCCAAATGAACTGAGCTCAATTTCACTTCACCTACCACTTGCTCTATGGCAGGTGCTTCTACACCTGCATTGCTTGCTGTTTTTCGGGTTTTAGGCTGGGTTTCTGTACAGCACTTTGTGGCATCAGGTGATGTAAGAAGGGCTTTATAAATAAATGTGAGTTAGTCAGACAGGTTGTAAGACAGGCCCTGTGGTCTCATCAAAACACTTCCACCACTTTCCACTCCATCACATCATTACTCTTGCTTCCTACCGTAGCCCTCTTTATGTTTTCGGTATCATAATCTCTTCTTCTTCCTCCTCTGTCTTTCCACTACCGACCATTCTCGGTCCTTGACCCTCATCCTCCCGCTCCATACCATCAGAACTGACAGCGCGATTGTTCTCATTCCAGCACAGCTGTTGCTTCATCCACTGTTTTTCCTCCGTTTCCTCCATTTCGTCCGCACTACTCGGCACCATGACCGACCCTACCCGGCATGCAGCATGTCAGCTGCTAGTCCCCCAGCGGCTGTCGTTTTAAACCTGTTACCAGTAAGACGGAGGAAACCAGGAAGTAGAGATCGTTGCAGCACTAGTTTTCTGCCAGCAGCACAAACCTTGACGTTTGGTATGTTACTGAGGAAACCTTCAAAATAAAAGCCCGCATTTCAAAACATTGCAATGTGGATGATCCACTCAAATGATATTTAATTTGAATCAATGGCCGCTTGTGTGCCAACAAGAACATGCAATAAAATAAAATATGGTTTTAAAAATGTTTTTTTTAAGACCAATAATAAAAAAAATACAATGTTGACACTTAACTCATTTCCTCATTCACACTCACTGTATATAGACTTTTTGTTTTCTTTTGTTCTACTGTATTATTGACTGTATGTTTTGTTTACTCCATGTGTAACTCTGTGTTGTTGTTTGTGTCAAACTGCTTTGCTTTATCTTGACCAGAGGTCGCAGTTGTAAATGAGAACTTGTTCTCAACTAGCCTACCTGGTTAAATAAAGGTGTTCTCAACTAGCCTACCTGGTTAAATAAAGGTGTTCTCAACTAGCCTACCTGGTTAAATAAAGGTGTTCTCAACTAGTCTACCTGGTTCTATAAAGGTGTTCTCAACTAGTCTACCTGGTTAAATAAAGGTGTTCTCAACTAGTCTACCTGGTTAAATAAAGGTGTTCTCAACTAGCCTACCTGGTTAAATAAAGGTGTTCTCAACTAGTCTACCTGGTTCTATAAAGGTGTTCTCAACTAGTCTACCTGGTTAAATAAAGGTGTTCTCAACTAGTCTACCTGGTTAAATAAAGGTGTTCTCAACTAGTCTACCTGGTTAAATAAAGGTGAAATGAAAAATACATTTTAAAAAAATGTTGAGAATACTGGCTTGCAGAGAGAACTGTTTTCCTGTCTCAGCTAAAGTGAGAAATACTGGGTAGGTTCTCTACTATCCAAATATGTGTATCCACCCCCTCTTATAGCACCCAATGCAAAACACCGTGGATAGTACCAGGTCTTTTAAAGCTCTGTTGCTGGATGTGTACGACAGAGTCAACCTCTGAAAACTACACCTATTTGGTTAGTAGAGACCCTACTGACTATTTCCCACCCCCACTTTAGCTGAGGCAGGTAGAAATATTTTCTCTTTTACAAGCCAATAAGTCTCCCATATACCGTGTGTTGCATTGCAGTGAATTGGATGGGTGGAGTAAGGACTCCCCAGTACTCTGTATTAAAGCCGTTGCCCGGCACAAGATACGCATTGAAGTTTTACAGACTCTATTGAGTAATTCCAATAGCATATATATTAGTATTTTATTTAAAAAGTGTATTTGTTTAAACATAGCCTACACAATAGCTTTCAATATACCAGTATTTGTGTAAAATACGTCTCTTTTTTTGAAACCCTGTGAACTGCACCGGAGTGCAAAAACAAAACAAAAAAAACGAGTTTAGCATGTCTTTGTAGGGGGACTCTTATCTTGAAGGAAAACGCAAGCCTTTTATTCTGACTGCTAGGAGAACGGTCAACTCGTTCACACACGACAACAAAAAAATACGAATTTGGTGTGAATATTATTGAAAGCCCCATTGGTTCGAACAGCTGTGGTCACGTTGCACGATTCCGCTATTCTGATTGGCGTAGGATTTTCTTCCGATTGAAATGTCCAATCACGGCACGGTTTGCGAGAGTGGCTTTATTTGAGTTCACCTTCTCACTTGTCCGGACACGTGAGCATCCTAGGAGAAGGTTATTTTGTCGCCAAGTATAATTTCTAAATGATCCATGGGGTAAGAGAAGATTAACTTTATACCCTTTACACATATAATACAATATTTATTGCTCGCTTGTTTATCATGTTACCGCTTGGTGTGTTTTGATGAGGGGTTTTCGGTAATATTATACTGTATACTGTACTGATAGCTAGGTAACTCTACCAAACGTGCATGAAATGATTACATTATAAGGGATGTGTGTGACCGCCCCCCCCCCCCCAGGTTTGAATGAGGATGCTTCTGTTTCTTTGACTGTGGTCAGGACTCGCATCCCATGGTGCAACGTGAAACGGGAGTCCTAGCCTGCCGACCGAAGCTGTCAACAGAAAGCCTACACCACCACCACCACCAGTTTTTGCATCCATCATCAGCCAAAACATTCAGAAGGGCTGCTTCCAGATGTCTCTGCTAGAAGATATATTTGATCTGTTGCAAAATGTCCTTGAGTATTTCGGAGTCTCTCCTGACATGGTAAAAAAAATGTGTTAAATATCACAAATGCAGTGGCTCAATTTATAGGATGCTTGTTTTGAGATTGTACCAAAAGATTGAAGAGTGCTTCGTGTGTGTGTGTGTGTGTGTGTGTTTCAGCTAATTCCAGTGTGGGAGAGCCAGTTGTGCGGTCAGTACCGGAGCCTGGTGCGGATGATCGGGACCAACCTCCCATTGACCCCGTCTCCACGTATCCACTTCCAGGTCAATATGAATGTAAACTGGTTAATACAGGTCTAGGATCATCTGAAGTACCACATCAGTCTACTCCCTAACCGACGACTCCCTAACCGACGACTCCCTAACCGTCGACTCCGTAACCGTGGACTCCGTAACCGACGACTCCGTAACCGACCACTCTGTAACCCACGACTCCGTAACCCACGACTCCGTAACCGACCACTCCGTAACCGACCACTCCGTAACCGACGACTCCCTAACCGTCGACTCCGTAACCGTAGACTCCGTAACCGACGACTCCGTAACCGATGACTCCGTAACCGACCACTCTGTAACCGATGACTCCGTAACCGACCACTCTGTAACCGACGACTCCCTAACCGTTGACTCCGTAACCATAGACTCCGTAACCGACGACTCCGTAACCGACCACTCCGTAACCCACGACTCCGTAACCGACCACTCCGTAACCCACGACTCCGTAACCGACCACTCCGTAACCGTTGACTCCGTAACCGTTGACTCCGTAACCCACGACTCCGTAACCGTTGACTCCGTAACCGTTGACTCCGTAACCGTAGACTCCGTAACCGTAGACTCCGTAACCGACCACTCCGTAACCCACGACTCCGTAACCGACCACTCCGTAACCGTCCACTCCGTAACCGTTGACTCCGTAACCCACGACTCCGTAACCGTAGACTCCGTAACCCACGACTCCGTTACCCACGACTCCGTAACCGACCACTCCGTAACCGACCACTCCGTAACCCACGACTCCGTAACCCACGACTCCGTAACCGACCACTCCGTAACCGTCGACTCCGTAACCGACCACTCCGTAACCGTTGACTCCGTAACCCACGACTCCGTAACCGACCACTCCGTAACCGTTGACTCCGTAACCAACCACTCCGTAACCGCCGACTCCGTAACCGCCGACTCCGTAACCGACCACTCCGTAACCGTTGACTCCGTAACCGACCACTCCGTAACCGACCACTCCGTAACCGTTGACTCCGTAACCGACAACTCCGTAATCGTCGACTCCGTAATCGTCGACTCCGTAACCGACCACTCCGTAACCGTCGACTCCGTAACCGACCACTCCGTAACCGTCGACTCCGTAATCGTCGACGCCGTAACCGATGACTCCGTAACCGACTATGGAGCATCACAACTTCATCTGCTACACATTGAGGTGTATCGTTGTTATGGAGATGGGACCAGAAGACTTCTGGTTCTGTGGTTTGGTCTCACACTCAGCTGGCTCATACTGTCCACAGATTCCTCTACACACCTCCCGACAGCACAGATACCTGGACGTCACCATGGATACCCTCCCCGCTATCCCCTCCTTGGCTGACGTGCTCTGGGTGGCGGAGGATGAGGGAGACCGCTTCACCAAGATCAGGTAGATGGGACCCAGTAGATATACACAGAGACTCCTCAGACTGGTAGAACCCAGTATATATAGACAGAGACTCCTCAGACTGGTAGAACCCTGTATATATAGACACAGACTCCTCAGACTGGTAGAACCCAGTAGATATACACAGAGACTCATCAGACTAGTAGAACCCAGTAGATATACACCGAGACTCCTCAGACTGGTAGAACCTACTAGATATACACAGAGACTCCTCAGACTGGTAGAACCCAGTAGATGTACACAGACTCCTCAGACTGGTAGAACCCAGTAGATGTACACAGACTCAGACTGGTAGAACCCAGTAGATATACACAGAGACTCCTCAGACTGGTAGAACCCAGTAGATATACACAGAGACTCAGACTGGTAGAACCCAGTAGATATACACAGAGACTCCTCAGACTGGTAGAACCCAGTAGATATACACACGGACTCATCAGACTGGTAGAACCCAGTAGATGTACACAGAGACTCCTCAGACTGGTAGAACCCAGTAGATGTACACAGACTTAGACTGGTAGAACCCAGTAGATATACACAGAGACTCATCAGACTGGTAGAACCCAGTAGATATACACAGAGACTCCTCAGACTGGTAGAACCCAGTAGATATACACACAGACTCAGACTGGTAGAACCCAGTAGATATACACAGAGACTCATCAGACTAGTAGAACCCAGTAGATATACACAGAGACTCCTCAGACTGGTAGAACCCAGTGTATATATAGACAGAGACTCCTCAGACTAGTAGAACCCAGTAGATATACACCAAGACTCCTCAGACTGGTAGAACCTACTAGATATACACAGAGACTCCTCAGACTGGTAGAACCCAGTAGATATACACAGAGACTCCTCAGACTGGTAGAACCCAGTAGATATACACACAGACTCCTCAGACTGGTAGAACCCAGTAGAAGTACACAGACTCCTCAGACTGGTAGAACCCAGTAGATATACACAGAGACTCCTCAGACTGGTAGAACCCAGTAGATGTACACAGACTGACTGGTAGAACCCAGTAGATATACACAGAGACTCCTCAGACTGGTAGAACCCAGTAGATATACACAGAGACTCAGACTGGTAGAACCCAGTAGATATACACAGAGACTCAGACTGGTAGAACCCAGTAGATATACACAGAGACTCAGACTGGTAGAACCCAGTAGATATACACAGAGACTCATCAGACTGGTAGAACCCAGTAGATATACACAGAGACTCAGACTGGTAGAACCCAGTAGATATACACAGAGAATCCTCAGACTGGTACAACCCAGTAGATATACACAGAGACTCCTCAGACTGGTACAACCCAGTAGATATACACAGAGACTCAGACTGGTAGAACCCAGTAGATATACACAGAGACTCCTCAGACTGGTAGAACCCAGTAGATATACACACAGACTCATCAGACTGGTAGAACCCAGTAGATGTACACAGACTCCTCAGACTGGTAGAACCCAGTAGATATACACAGAGACTCAGACTAGTAGAACCCAGTAGATATACACAGAGACTCCTCAGACTGGTAGAACCCAGTAGATGTACACAGACTCAGACTGGTAGAACCCAGTAGATATACACAGAGACTCAGACTGGTAGAACCCAGTAGATATACACAGAGACTCCTCAGACTGGTAGAACCCAGTAGATATACACACAGACTCAGACTGGTAGAACCCAGTAGATATACACACAGACTCATCAGACTAGTAGAACCCAGTAGATGTACACAGACTCCTCACACTGGTAGAACCCAGTAGATATACACAGAGACTCAGACTGGTAGAACCCAGTAGATATACACAGAGACTCATCAGACTGGTAGAACCCAGTAGATATACACACAGACTCAGACTGGTAGAACCCAGTAGATATACACAGAGACTCAGACTGGTAGAACCCAGTATATATAGACAGAGACTCCTCAGACTAGTAGAACCCAGTAGATATACACCAAGACTCCTCAGACTGGTAGAACCTACTAGATATACACAGAGACTCCTCAGACTGGTAGAACCCAGTAGATATACACAGAGACTCCTCAGACTGGTAGAACCCAGTAGATATACACACAGACTCATCAGACTGGTAGAACCCAGTAGATGTACACAGACTCCTCAGACTGTTAGAACCCAGTAGATATACACAGAGACTCCTCAGACTGGTAGAACCCAGTAGATATACACAGAGACTCAGACTGGTAGAACCCAGTAGATATACACAGAGACTCCTCAGACTGGTAGAACCCAGTAGATATACACAGAGACTCCTCAGACTGGTAGAACCCAGTAGATATACACAGACTCCTCAGACTGGTAGAACCCAGTAGATATACACAGAGACTCCTCAGACTGGTAGAACCCAGTAGATATACACACAGACTCATCAGACTGGTAGAACCCAGTAGATGTACACAGACTCCTCAGACTGGTAGAACCCAGTAGATATACACAGAGACTCAGACTAGTAGAACCCAGTAGATATACACAGAGACTCCTCAGACTGGTAGAACCCAGTAGATGTACACAGACTCAGACTGGTATAACCCAGTAGATATACACAGAGACTCAGACTGGTAGAACCCAGTAGATATACACAGAGACTCCTCAGACTGGTAGAACCCAGTAGATATACACACAGACTCAGACTGGTAGAACCCAGTAGATATACACACAGACTCATCAGACTAGTAGAACCCAGTAGATGTACACAGACTCCTCACACTGGTAGAACCCAGTAGATATACACAGAGACTCAGACTGGTAGAACCCAGTAGATATACACAGAGACTCATCAGACTGGTAGAACCCAGTAGATATACACACAGACTCAGACTGGTAGAACCCAGTAGATATACACAGAGACTCAGACTGGTAGAACCCAGTATATATAGACAGAGACTCCTCAGACTAGTAGAACCCAGTAGATATACACCAAGACTCCTCAGACTGGTAGAACCTACTAGATATACACAGAGACTCCTCAGACTGGTAGAACCCAGTAGATATACACAGAGACTCCTCAGACTGGTAGAACCCAGTAGATATACACACAGACTCATCAGACTGGTAGAACCCAGTAGATGTACACAGACTCCTCAGACTGTTAGAACCCAGTAGATATACACAGAGACTCCTCAGACTGGTAGAACCCAGTAGATGTACACAGACTCAGACTGGTAGAACCCAGTAGATATACACAGAGACTCCGACTGGTAGAACCCAGTAGATATACACAGAGACTCCTCAGACTAGTAGAACCCAGTAGATATACACAGAGACTCCTCAGACTGGTAGCACCCAGTATATATAGACAGAGACTCCTCAGACTAGTAGAACCCAGTAGATATACACCGAGACTCCTCAGACTGGTAGAACCTACTAGATATACACAGAGACTCCTCAGACTGGTAGAACCCAGTAGATATACACAGAGACTCCTCAGACTGGTAGAACCCAGTAGATATACACACAGACTCATCAGACTGGTAGAACCCAGTAGATGTACACAGACTCCTCAGACTGGTAGAACCCAGTAGATATACACAGAGACTCCTCAGACTGGTAGAACCCAGTAGATGTACACAGACTGACTGGTTGAACCCAGTAGATATACACAGAGACTCCTCAGACTGGTAGAACCCAGTAGATATACACAGATACTCAGACTGGTAGAACCCAGTAGATATACACAGAGACTCAGACTGGTAGAACCCAGTAGAAATACACAAAGACTCAGACTGGTAGAACTCAGTAGATATACACAGAGACTCATCAGACTGGTAGAACCCAGTAGATATACACAGAGACTCAGACTGGTAGAACCCAGTAGATATACACAGAGAATCCTCAGACTGGTACAACCCAGTAGATATACACAGAGACTCCTCAGACTGGTAGAACCCAGTAGATATACACAGAGACTCAGACTGGTAGAACCCAGTAGATATACACAGAGACTCCTCAGACTGGTAGAACCCAGTAGATATACACACAGACTCATCAGACTGGTAGAACCCAGTAGATGTACACAGACTCCTCAGACTGGTAGAACCCAGTAGATATACACAGAGACTCAGACTAGTAGAACCCAGTAGATATACACAGAGACTCCTCAGACTGGTAGAACCCAGTAGATGTACACAGACTCAGACTGGTAGAACCCAGTAGATATACACAGAGACTCAGACTGGTAGAACCCAGTAGATATACACAGAGACTCCTCAGACTGGTAGAATCCAGTAGATATACACACAGACTCATCAGACTAGTAGAACCCAGTAGATGTACACAGACTCCTCACACTGGTAGAACCCAGTAGATATACACAGAGACTCAGACTGGTAGAACCCAGTAGATATACACAGAGACTCAGACTGGTAGAACCCAGTAGATATACACAGAGACTCATCAGACTGGTAGAACCCAGTAGATATACACACAGACTCAGACTGGTAGAACCCAGTAGATATACACAGAGACTCAGACTAGTAGAACCCAGTATATATAGACAGAGACTGGTAGAACCCAGTATATATACACAGAGACTCCTCAGACTGGTAGAGAACCTACTATATATACACAGAGACTCCTCAGACTGGTAGAACCCAGTAGATATACACAGAGACTCAGACTGGTAGAACCCAGTAGATATACACAGAGACTCCTCAGACTGGTAGAACCCAGTAGATATACACACAGACTCATCAGACTGGTAGAACCCAGTAGATATACACAGAGACTCAGACTGGTAGAACCCAGTAGATATACACAGAGACTCCTCAGACTGGTAGAACCCAGTAGATATACACACAGACTCAGACTGGTAGAACCCAGTAGATATACACAGAGACTCCTCAGACTAGTAGAACCCAGTAGATATACACAGAGACTCCTCAGACTGGTAGAACCCAGTATATATAGACAGAGACTCCTCAGACTAGTAGAACCCAGTAGATATACACCGAGACTCCTCAGACTGGTAGAACCTACTAGATATACACAGAGACTCCTCAGACTGGTAGAACCCAGTAGATATACACAGAGACTCCTCAGACTGGTAGAACCCAGTAGATATACACACAGACTCATCAGACTGGTAGAACCCAGTAGATGTACACAGACTCCTCAGACTGGTAGAACCCAGTAGATATACACAGAGACTCCTCAGACTGGTAGAACCCAGTAGATGTACACATACTCAGACTGGTAGAACCCAGTAGATATACACAGAGACTCCTCAGACTGGTAGAACCCAGTAGATATACACAGAGTCTCAGACTGGTAGAACCCAGTAGATATACACAGAGACTCCTCAGACTGGTAGAACCCAGTAGATATACACACAGACTCATCAGACTGGTAGAACCCAGTAGATGTACACAGACTCCTCAGACTGGTAGAACCCAGTAGATATACACAGAGACTCCTCAGACTGGTAGAACCCAGTAGATATACACACAGACTCATCAGACTGGTAGAACCCAGTAGATGTACACAGACTCAGACTGGTAGAACCCAGTAGATATACACAGAAACTCATCAGACTGGTAGAACCCAGTAGATATACACAGAGACTCAGACTGGTAGAACCCAGTAGATATACACAGAGACTCCTCAGACTGGTAGAACCCAGTAGATATACACACAGACTCAGACTGGTAGAACCCAGTAGATATACACAGAGACTCCTCAGACTGGTAGAACCCAGTATATATAGACAGAGACTCCTCAGACTAGTAGAACCCATTAGATATACACCGAGACTCCTCAGACTGGTAGAACCTACTAGATATACACAGAGACTCCTCAGACTGGTAGAACCCAGTAGATATACACAGAGACTCCTCAGACTGGTAGAACCCAGTAGATATACACACAGACTCATCAGACTGGTAGAACCCAGTAGATGTACACAGACTCCTCAGACTGGTAGAACCCAGTAGATATACACAGAGACTCCTCAGACTGGTAGAACCCAGTAGATGTACACAGAGACTCCGACTGGTAGAACCCAGTAGATATACACAGAGACTCCTCAGACTAGTAGAACCCAGTAGATATACACAGAGACTCCTCAGACTGGTAGAACCCAGTATATATAGACAGAGACTCCTCAGACTAGTAGAACCCAGTAGATATACACCGAGACTCCTCAGACTGGTAGAACCTACTAGATATACACAGAGACTCCTCAGACTGGTAGAACCCAGTAGATATACACAGAGACTCCTCGGACTGGTAGAACCCAGTAGATATACACACAGACTCATCAGACTGGTAGAACCCAGTAGATGTACACAGACTCCTCAAACTGGTAGAACCCAGTAGATATACACAGAGACTCCTCGGACTGGTAGAACCCAGTAGATGTACACAGACTCAGACTGGTAGAACCCAGTAGATATACACAGAGACTCATCAGACTGGTAGAACCCAGTAGATATACACAGAGACTCAGACTGGTAGAACCCAGTAGATATACACAGAGACTCCTCAGACTGGTAGAACCCAGTAGATATACACACAGACTCATCAGACTGGTAGAACCCAGTAGATGTACACAGACTCCTCAGACTGGTAGAACCCAGTAGATATACACAGAGACTCAGACTAGTAGAACCCAGTAGATATACACAGAGACTCCTCAGACTGGTAGAACCCAGTAGATATACACACAGACTCATCAGACTGGTAGAACCCAGTAGATGTACACAGACTCCTCAGACTGTTAGAACCCAGTAGATATACACAGAGACTCAGACTAGTAGAACCCAGTAGATATACACAGAGACTCCTCAGACTGGTAGAACCCAGTAGATGTACACAGACTCAGACTGGTAGAACCCAGTAGATATAGTCACCCTGAGGATTGTGTGTAGAATCCTATGGGGACATGTTATTGACATGTCAGAGAAAAGAGTAGTAGCGATTACTACCCAACTGTAAACAAGTTAAGCTAGCTAGCTAGTAATTTTGGCTAACTTGTTGGGTGAAAAGATTAACTTTATTTACTGTTAATTAGCCATCGTAAATCTTTGCAAGCAAACGGAACGCTTCTCCAAAACGACAAGGTGTCTCCAATAATGTCTGCTTTCTGAGGGTTGTGACATCTCCGCTTTCCAAAAAGCTTGTTCTCAATCTGTCATTCCTTCTGGTCCGATCTCAGGCACCGGGAGCGTCCATCCCGACAGGGTGCTGTGAGTCGGGGCGACGAGGTGGTGCTGGCCCCTCCACGTCCAGGGGACCGAGGGTTGGCAGCGGTCCGAGCCCAGCCAGGAGACATGATGCTGGGGCACAGATCAGACCCAGTGGCCCTGCGGAAGATCACAGCCCTGGAGGACGAGCTGCTCAAACTACGAGCTCAGATTGCCATGATTGTCACCGCGCCACCCTCAGGTGTCTAAACACACATACACTCACACCTATCCCAGTCATGCTAAACACACACTCACTCACACCTATCCCAGTCATGGTAAACACACACACTCACTCACACCTATCCCAGTCATGGTAAACACACACTCACTCACACCTATCCCAGTCATGGTAAACACACACTCACTCACACCTATCCCAGTCATGGTAAACACACACACTCACTCACACCTATCCCAGTCATGGTAAACACACACACTCACTCACACCTATCCCAGTCATGGTAAACACACACACTCACTCACACCTATCCCAGTCATGGTAAACACACACACTCACTCACACCTATCCCAGTCATGGTAAACACACACACACTCACTCACACCTATCCCAGTCATGGTAAACACACACACTCACTCACACCTATCCCAGTCATGGTAAACACACACACTCACTCACACCTATCCCAGTCATGGTAAACACACACACTCACTCACACCTATCCCAGTCATGGTAAACACACACACTCACTCACACCTATCCCAGTCATGGTAAACACACACACTCACTCACACCTATCCCAGTCATGGTAAACACACACACTCACTCACACCTATCCCAGTCATGGTAAACACACACTCACTCACACCTATCCCAGTCATGGTAAACACACACTCACTCACACCTATCCCAGTCATGGTAAACACATTCATTCCTCTATTATGAAAGTGATACACCAGACTTATCGTTTGTTCACCCTTTTCTCTCCCTCCTTTCCAGCCCATTCCCAGAACCTTCTGGGTACCCCTGGAATGTCCCCTGCCTCTGTCCTCACCTCCACCCCTTATCGCCCTCCACCTCCTCCCTGTCCTCCTCCACCTCCTCCCTGTCCTCCTCCACCCAGCTCCTCTGTTGGTCTGTCTGCGGTGGAGAATCTAATCCAGCAGGGCAGGGAGGCCGGTAAAGGTCATGCCCAGGGGAAGAGCCATGAGGCTGGGCAGGTTGGACTACTACAGTCCCGGGATGAGGCGGTAGGACAGGGCCCGGTCCCCACCATGCTGGATGTACTGAATGAACTGAACCAGGTGAAACTACGCTCCGTGCAGAGGTAAGCATGGACACTAAGGCATGTCACTGTGCCGGAGTCAAGTCTACAACTCTGAGAGCCTGTCTGTCTATGGCAGCAGATCTGCCAAGCTGCAAGCCTTTTGCGGTGAAATCAAATGTTATTGGTCCATATTTAACAATGTTATTGGTCACATACACATATTCAACAGCAATTATAGCTGCAAGTCTCTTGGGGGTATGTCTCTATAAGCTTGGCCCGTCTAGCCACTGGGATGTTTGCCCATTCTTCAAGGAAAAACTGCTCCAGCTCCTTCAAGTTGGATGGGTTCCGCTGGTGTTCAACAATCTTTAAGTCATACCACAGATTCACAATTGGATTGAGGTTTGGGCTTTGACTGGGCCATTCCAAGACATTTCAATGTTTCCCCTTAAACCACCCGAGTGTTGCTTTAGCAGTATGCTTAGGGTCATTAAACTGCTGGAAGGTGAACCTCCGTTCGCCAAATGTGTTTGCTTATTTTTTTCTTTAAGCAATGGCTTTTTTTCTGGCCACTCTTCCATAAAGCCCAGCTCTGTGGAGTGTACGGCTTAAAGTGGTCCTATGGACAGATACTTTTCATCTCCTTCAGGGTAATTTTGGTCCCTTTGTTGCCTCTCTGATTAATGCCCTCCTTGCCTGGTCCGTGAGTTTTGGTGAGTGGCCCTCTCTTGGCAGGTTTGTTGTGGTGCCGTATTCTTTCCATTTTTTAAAATAATGGATTTAATGGATTTTATTTAGTCAGCCACCAATTGTGCAAGTTCTCCCACTTAAAAAGATGAGAGAGGCCTGTAATTTTCATCATAGGTACACTTCAACTATGACAGACAAAATGAGACAAAAAAATCACATTGTAGGATTTTTAATGAATTTATTTGAAAATGATGGTGTATATAGTTGAAGTTGGAAGTTTACATACTTAGGTTGGAGTCAGTAACTGTTTGACATCATGCAAAAACCAAAAGAAATCAGCCAAGACCTCAAAAACAATTGTAGACCTCCACAAGTCTGGTTCATCATTGGGAGCAGGGAATGGGGTGCCATTTGACACGGTCTTGTGTTTGATATCATTTTAAGACTCTTGGTTTCAGAAAATGGCAGTTACAGGTTTACATTTTTTTTAAAGAATAAAATAACTTACAAAATGCTCCAACTTCCTGAGGGGGAAGTTGACTGACCTCCCCCTAACCAACCTCAGGCCTGAGGGGGAAGTTGACTGACCTCCCCCCTAGCCAACCTCAGGCCTGAGGGGGAAGTTGACTGACCTCCCCCTAGCCAACCTCAGGCCTGAGGGGGAAGTTGACTGACCTCCCCCTAGCCAACCTCAGGCCTGAGGGGGAAGTTGACTGACCTCCCCCTAGCCAACCTCAGGCGTGAGGGGGAAGTTGACTGACCTCCCCCTAACCAACCTCAGGCCTGCATCAGCCCTGAACATGTTAAACATATTTCTAGTTAGCTACTGAAGCTAAATTCCCAACGACACATACGTCTGTGTAGCCTACTATTTCTCCTGAGGAAGTCTTCTGCCAACATCATTATTAGGTTTAGAAGGTGCACTTGCCTCTGATTGGAAGTGTGGGTGTCACATGTGCAGCAGGGGGAGGGGGGGAGGGGGGTTCTCATAATAAATTATCCAAGGTTGGCAGGTCTGACGCATGTCCTGGTTTTGCCCCAACCCCCAGGTCGCCCGGGGGAACGCCGGTGCGGAGGAGGCGTAGCAAGGGCGCGGCGTTGCTAAGCGACCCGGCCTCCATGATTGCCGAGGCCCTGAGGAGGAAGTTCGCCCACCGTCGCCTCGACGACTCGTACGACAAAGAGAACCGCTCGGTAGAGCTCTCGCCGTTCGGCAGCCCCGATACATCACCCTGTGTAAGTACATACAGAACCACGTTTACAAACTGTAACCCAGGCTGTTAGGAGAGACAGTCCCAGGCTGTTAGGAGAGACAGTCCCAGGCTGTTAGGAGAGACAGTCCCAGGCTGTTAGGAGAGACAGTCCCAGGCTGTTAGGAGAGACAGTCCCAGGCTGTTAGGAGAGACAGTCCCAGGCTGTTAGGAGAGACAGTCCCAGGCTGTTAGGAGAGACAGTCCCAGGCTGTTAGGAGAGACAGTCCCAGGCTGTTAGGAGAGACAGTCCCAGGCTGTTAGGAGAGACAGTCCCAGGCTGTTAGGAGAGACAGTCCCAGGCTGTTAGGAGAGACAGTCCCAGGCTGTTAGGAGAGACAGTCCCAGGCTGTTAGGAGAGACAGTCCCAGGCTGTTAGGAGAGACAGTCCCAGGCTGTTAGGAGAGACAGTCCCAGGCTGTTAGGAGAGACAGTCCCAGGCTGTTAGACTGTGTCCCAATAGTCTCTCCTATCTGTGGTGTCCCCCAGTCAGTGTCAGTCTGTGATCTGCCAGCAGGTGGTGCTGTTTCTCTGTCTGTAGTGTGTCTGTGGTCATTTTGTAGTTGAGATGGTAAAATGTGGGTAAAGTTACTGGGACTTTACAACCTTATAGAGCTCTGGCCAAAAGAAACGCCCTGTGTAGGGAACAGGGAGACATAGTGCACTACTTTTGGCCAGAGCCCTATGTAGGGAACAGGGAGACATAGTGCACTACTTTTGGCCAGAGCCCTATGTAGGGAACAGGGAGACATAGTGCACTACTTTTGGCCAGAGCCCTATGTAGGGAACAGGGAGACATAGTGCACTACTTTTGACTAGAACCCTGTGTAGGGAACAGGGAGACATAGTGCACTACTTTTGACTAGAACTCTGTGTAGGGAACAGGGAACCTTTTGTTCTCTTCCACTTATCTGGTCACGTGACCTGTCTTTTTGTTTTAGATCCCCCAGCATTCCAAGCGCAGCCAGGGACGACTCCACCTGTGACCTCTGACCTCCAAGGTCAACTAAACCAGCAGCCTATCGCTTCGCCAACCGGGAACACCGATGCCTCCCCGCCGACTGCTATGGCAACTGCTGACTGAGCGTGCGTCCCAATAATACCTCCTTTCTCTCAAAGTGTGTACACTTGTTCGCTACTATTAGATTAGGGAAGTGAACAAGTGTACGTTTTAGGAGGAAGGAGAGATAATTGGGATACAGCCCAGGTCTGTTTTTCCACCATGTTCTGTTCTATGCTGCGTCCCATCAGGTATTGTTTATATAAAGGGACCGTTGATATCGAGCGTGATTTATTTGCATGCAGTCATTTGAATTGTGTATATATTTAGCTGTAAATACACTATGTGACCAAAAGTATGTGGACACCTTATCCAACATCTCATTCTAAAATCATGGTCATTTAATATGGAGTTGGTCCCTCCACCTTTGCTGCTATAACAGCCACTCTTCTGGGAAGGCTTTCCACTAGATGTAGGAACATTGCTGCTATAACAGCCTCCACTCTTCTGGGAAGGCTTTCCACTAGATGTAGGAACATTGCTGCTATAACAGCCTCCACTCTTCTGGGAAGGCTTTCCACTAGATGTTGGAACATTGCTGCTATAACAGCCACTCTTCTGGGAAGGCTTTCCACTAGATGTAGGAACATTGCTGCTATAACAGCCTCCACTCTTCTGGGAAGGCTTTCCACTAGATGTTGGAACATTGCTGCTATAACAGCCACTCTTCTGGGAAGGCTTTCCACTAGATGTTGGAACATTGCTGCTATAACAGCCTCCACTCTTCTGGGAAGGTTTTCCACTAGATGTTGGAACATTGCTGCTATAACAGCCTCCACTCTTCTGGGAAGGCTTTCCACTAGATGTTGGAACATTGCTGCTATAACAGCCACTCTTCTGGGAAGGCTTTCCACTAGATGTAGGAACATTGCTGCTATAACAGCCTCCACTCTTCTGGGAAGGCTTTCCACTAGATGTTGGAACATTGCTGCTATAACAGCCACTCTTCTGGGAAGGCTTTCCACTAGATGTAGGAACATTGCTGCTATAACAGCCTCCACTCTTCTGGGAAGGCTTTCCACTAGATGTAGGAACATTGCTGCTATAACAGCCCCCTCTCTTCTGGGAAGGCTTTCCACTAGATGTAGGAACATTGCTGCTATAACAGCCTCCACTCTTCTGGGAAGGCTTTCCACTAGATGTAGGAACATTGCTGCTATAACAGCCACTCTTCTGGGAAGGCTTTCCACTAGATGTTGGAACATTGCTGCTATAACAGCCTCCACTCTCCTGGGAAGGCTTTCCACTAGATGTTGGAACATTGCTGCTATAACATCCTCCACTCTTCTGGGAAGGCTTTCCACTAGATGTAGGAACATTGCTGCTATAACAGCCTCCACTCTTCTGGGAAGGCTTTCCACTAGATGTAGGAACATTGCTGCTATAACAGCCTCCACTCTTCTGGGAAGGCTTTCCACTAGATGTAGGAACATTGCTGCTATAACAGCCCCCTCTCTTCTGGGAAGGCTTTCCACTAGATGTAGGAACATTGCTGCTATAACAGCCTCCACTTTTCTGGGAAGGCTTTCCACTAGATGTTGTAACATTGCTTTGGGGACTTGATTCCATTCAGCCACAAGAGCATTAGTGAGGTCAGGCACTGATGTTGGGCGATTGGGCCTTCAGGCTCACAGTCGGCGTTCCAATTCATCCCAAAGGTGTTTGATGGGGTTGAGGTCAGGGCTCTGTGCCGGCCAGTTAAGTTCTTCCACACCAATCTCAACAAATCATTTCTGTTTGGACCTCACTTTGTTTATGGTGGCATTGTCATGCTGAAACAGGAAATGGCCTTCCCCAAACTGTTGCCACAAAGTTGGAAGCACAAATGGTCTAGAATGTCATTGTATACTGTAGCATTAAGATTTCCCTTCACTGGAACTAAGGGGCCTGAACCATGAAAAACAGCCCCAGACCATTATTCCTCCTCCACCAAACTTTACAGTTGGCACTATGCATTGGGGCAGGTAGCGTTCTCCTGGTATCTACCAAACCCAGATTCTTCCGTCAGACTGCCAGATGGTGAAGTGTGATTCATCACTCCAGAGAACACGTTTCCACTGCTCCAGAGTCCAATGGCGGCGAGCTTTACACCACACCAGCTGACGCTTGGCATTTTGGTGATCTTAGACTCAGCGGTCCCGTTCTGTGAGCTTGTGTGGCCTACCACTTCACGGCTGAGCCGTTGTTGCTCCTAGACGTTTCCACTTCACCGGGGCAGCTCTAACAGGGCAGAAATTTGACAAACTGATTTGTTGGAAAGGTGGCATCCTGTGACGGTGCCACGCCGAATGTCAGTGAGCTCTTCAGTACGGGTCATTCTACTACCAATGTTTGTCTATGGAGATTGCATGGCAGTGTGCTCGGTTTTATACACCTGTCAGCAACGGATTTAGCTGAAATAGCTGAATTCAATCATTTGAAGGGGTGTCCACATACTTTTGTAAATATAGTGTAGATATAATGTTTTTCTACTTGACTTAGTTTTATTGTTTTGGTCCAGTTGAATGATTTCTATTATCTAGGATTTCTGGGTCATATTCATTAGTGTACACTGTAGCAACACCTTTTGCCACGGATAACAAAGACGAGCCTATCTTATTGGACAACTTCTACCTACCTACCTCCCTTGTACAATTTGAATCTAATGATCTATTATTATAAAATGGACAGACGGCTCTCTACTCTTATCAAAATACTCTTTGTTTTATGTGTTCTTATTTACTGCTCTGTTGACCCCTGACCTCACCAAAACAAATGCCTAAACTCTTTGTCTGTGAAGTGAGGTACTAGTCACACCAAAATGAACTTTGTCTGTGCAGTGAGGTACTAGTCACACCAAAATGAACTTTGTCTGTGAAGTGAGGTACTAGTCTCACTAAAATGAACTTTGTCTGTGAAGTGAGGTACTAGTCTCACTAAAATTAACTTTGTCTGTGAAGTGAGGTACTAGTCTCACTAAAATGAACTTTGTCTGTGCGTAGGCAGGGAGGAGGAGTTAGAACATGTTATTGATTTACAGTACCAGTCAACAGTTTAGACACACCTACTCATTCCAGGGTTTTTCTTTATTTTGACTATGTTCTACATTGTAGAATAATAGTGAAGACATCAAAACTATGAAACAACACACATGGAATCATGTAGTAACCAAAAAAATGTGTTCAACAAATCAAAATATATTTTATAGTTTAGATTCTTCAAAGTAGCCACCCTTTGCCTTGATGACAGCTTTGCACTCTTTTAGCGTTCTCATATCGGGTTATATGTCTATTCTTTCAGTCTCACTCCTCCCTTCAGTTAATCACCTCTTCACTCTCAGGAAGTCCCCCTCTGAGTTTAGTCAGCATCATGACAGCTGAGGCCCCTCTGAGTTTAGTCAGCAACATGACAGCTGAGGACCCTCTGAGTTTAGTCAGCTTCATGACAGCTGAGGACCCTCTGAGTTTAGTCAGCAACATGACAGCTGAGGACCCTCTGAGTTTAGTCAGCAACATGACAGCTGAGGACCCTCTGAGTTTAGTCAGCAACATGACAGCTGAGGCCCCTCTGAGTTTAGTCAGCATCATGACAGCTGAGGGCCCTCTGAGTTTAGTCAGCAACATGACAGCTGAGGGCCCTCTGAGTTTAGTCAGCAACATGACAGCTGAGGACCCTCTGAGTTTAGTCAGCAACATGACAGCTGAGGCCCCTCTGAGTTTAGTCAGCATCATGACAGCTGAGGCCCCTCTGAGTTTAGTCAGCAACATGACAGCTGAGGACCCTCTGAGTTTAGTCAGCAACATGACAGCTGAGGCCCCTCCGAGTTTAGTCAGCAACATGACAGCTGAGGGCCCTCCGAGTTTAGACAGCAACATGACAGCTGAGGGCCCTCTGAGTTTAGTCAGCAACATGACAGCTGAGGGCCCTCCGAGTTTAGTCAGCAACATGACAGCTGAGGGCCCTCCGAGTTTAGTCAGCAACATGACAGCTGAGGCCCCTCTGAGTTTAGTCAGCAACATGACAGCTGAGGGCCCTCTGAGTTTAGTCAGCAACGTGACAGCTGAGGCCCCTCTGAGTTTAGTCAGCAACATGACAGCTGAGGACCCTCTGAGTTTAGTCAGCAACATGACAGCTGAGGACCCTCTGAGTTTAGTCAGCAACATGACAGCTGAGGGCCCTCTGAGTTTAGTCAGCAACATGACAGCTGAGGGCCCTCCGAGTTTAGTCAGCAACATGACAGCTGAGGCCCCTCTGAGTTTAGTCAGCAACATGACAGCTGAGGGCCCTCTGAGTTTAGTCAGCATCATGACAGCTGAGGGCCGTCTGAGTTTAGTCAGCAACATGACAGCTGAGGGCCGTCTGAGTTTAGTCAGCAACATGACAGCTGAGGGCCCTCTGAGTTTAGTCAGCAACGTGACAGCTGAGGGCCCTCTGAGTTTAGTCAGCAACGTGACAGCTGAGGGCCCTCTGAGTTTAGTCAGCAACGTGACAGCTGAGGGCCCTCTGAGTTTAGTCAGCAACGTGACAGCTGAGGGCCCTCTGAGTTTAGTCAGCAACATGACAGCTGAGGGCCCTCCGAGCGAGTTGGTAGGACCGAGGAGGTGGTTTGGGTTGATTTCCTGATGGGTACTTACTCAATCCAGGTATATTGTGAAAGATAACATGAATGGGGTCTATTATACTTCCCATATGACACCCTGTTCTCTATAGTGGGGCGGCAGGGTAGCCTAGTGGTTAGAGTGGAGGGGCGGCAGGGTAGCCTAGTGGTTAGAGTGGAGGGGCGGCAGGGTAGCCTAGTGGTTAGAGTGGAGGGGCGGCAGGGTAGCCTAGTGGTTAGAGTGTAGAGGCGGCAGGGTAGCCTAGTGGTTAGAGTGGAGGGGCGGCAGGGTAGCCTAGTGGTTAGAGTGGAGGGGCGGCAGGGTAGCCTAGTGGTTAGAGTGGAGGGGCGGCAGGGTAGCCTAGTGGTTAGAGTGGAGGGGCGGCAGGGTAGCCTAGTGGTTAGAGTGGAGGGGCGGCAGGGTAGCCTAGTGGTTAGAGTGGAGGGGCGGCAGGGTAGCCTAGTGGTTAGAGTGGAGGGGCGGCAGGGTAGCCTAGTGGTTAGAGTGGAGGGGCGGCAGGGTAGCATAGTGGTTAGAGTGGAGGGGCGGCAGGGTAGCCTAGTGGTTAGAGTGTAGAGGAGGCAGGGTAGCCTAGTGGTTAGAGTGTAGAGGTGGCAGGGTAGCCTAGTGGTTAGAGTGGAGGGGCGGCAGGGTAGCCTAGTGGTTAGAGTGGAGGGGCGGCAGGGTAGCCTAGTGGTTAGAGTGGAGGGGCGGCAGGGTAGCCTAGTGGTTAGAGTGGAGGGGCGGCAGGGTAGCCTAGTGGTTAGAGTGTAGAGGTGGCAGGGTAGCCTAGTGGTTAGAGTGTAGAGGTGGCAGGGTAGCCTAGTGGTTAGAGTGGAGGGGCGGCAGGGTAGCCTAGTGGTTAGAGTGGAGGGGCGGCAGGGTAGCCTAGTGGTTAGAGTGGAGGGGCGGCAGGGTAGCCTAGTGGTTAGAGTGTAGAGGCGGCAGGGTAGCCTAGTGGTTAGAGTGGAGGGGCGGCAGGGTAGCCTAGTGGTTAGAGTGTAGAGGCGGCAGGGTAGCCTAGTGGTTAGAGTGGAGGGGCGGCAGGGTAGCCTAGTGGTTAGAGTGTAGGGGCGGCAGGGTAGCCTAGTGGTTAGAGTGGAGGGGCGGCAGGGTAGCCTAGTGGTTAGAGTGTAGAGGTGGCAGGGTAGCATAGTGGTTAGAGTGGAGGGGCGGCAGGGTAGCCTAGTGGTTAGAGTGTAGAGGTGGCAGGGTAGCCTAGTGGTTAGAGTGTAGAGGTGGCAGGGTAGCCTAGTGGTTAGAGTGGAGGGGCGGCAGGGTAGCCTAGTGGTTAGAGTGTAGAGGCGGCAGGTAGCCTAGTGGTTAGAGTGTAGAGGTGGCAGGGTAGCCTAGTGGTTAGAGTGTAGAGGTGGCAGGGTAGCCTAGTGGTTAGAGTGTAGAGGTGGCAGGGTAGCCTAGTGGTTAGAGTGTAGAGGTGGCAGGGTAGCCTAGTGGTTAGAGTGGAGGGGCGGCAGGGTAGCATAGTGGTTAGAGTGGAGGGGTGGCAGGGTAGCCTAGTGGTTAGAGTGGAGGGGCGGCAGGGTAGCCTAGTGGTTAGAGTGGAGGAGCGGCAGGGTAGCCTAGTGGTTAGAGCGTTGGACTAGTAACCGAAAGGTTGCTAGTTCAAATCCCCAAGCTGACAAGGTACAAATCTGTCGTTCTGCCCCTGAACAGGCAGTTAACCCACTGTTCCCTAGGCCGTCTTTGAAAATAATAATTTGTTCTTAACTGACTTGCCTAGTTAAATAAACGTAAGTAGAGTCAAGGCTCTGGTCAACAGTAGTGCACTATATAGGGAATGGGGTGCCAAAGGGCTCTGGTCAACAGTAGTGCACTATATAGGGAATGGGGTGCTATAGGGCTCTGGTCAACAGTAGTGCACTATATAGGGAATGGGGTGCCAAAGGGCTCTGGTCAACAGTAGTGCACTATATAGGGAATGGGGTGCCAAAGGGCTCTGGTCAACAGTAGTGCACTATATAGGGAATGGGGTGCTATAGGGCTCTGGTCAACAGTAGTGCACTATATAGGGAATGGGGTGCTATAGGGCTCTGGTCAACAGTAGTGCACTATATAGGGAATGGGGTGCTATAGGGCTCTGGTCAACAGTAGTGCACTATATAGGGAATGGGGTGCTATAGGGCTCTGGTCAACAGTAGTGCACTATATAGGGAATGGGGTGCTATAGGGCTCTGGTCAACAGTAGTGCACTATATAGGGAATGGGGTGCTATAGGGCTCTGGTCAACAGTAGTGCACTATATAGGGAATGGGGTGCTATAAGGCTCTGGTCAACAGTAGTGCACTATATAGGGAATGGGGTGCCAAAGGGCTCTGGTCAACAGTAGTGCACTATATAGGGAATGGGGTGCTATAGGGCTCTGGTCAACAGTAGTGCACTATATAGGGAATGGGGTGCTATAGGGCTCTGGTCAACAGTAGTGCACTATATAGGGAATGGGGTGCTATAGGGCTCTGGTCAACAGTAGTGCACTATATAGGGAATGGGGTGCTATAGGGCTCTCGTCAACAGTAGTGCACTATATAGGGAATGGGGTGCTATAGGGCTCTGGTCAACAGTAGTGCACTATATAGGGAATGGGGTGCCAAAGGGCTCTGGTCAACAGTAGTGCACTATATAGGGAATGGGGTGCCAAAGGGCTCTGGTCAACAGTAGTGCACTATATAGGGAATGGGGTGCTATAGGGCTCTCGTCAACAGTAGTGCACTATATAGAGAATAGGGTGCTATAGGGCTCTGGTCAACAGTAGTGCACTATATAGGGAATGGGGTGCCAAAGGGCTCTGGTCAACAGTAGTGCACTATATAGGGAATGGGGTGCCAAAGGGCTCTGGTCAACAGTAGTGCACTATATAGGGAATGGGGTGCTATAGGGCTCTGGTCAACAGTAGTGCACTATATAGGGAATGGGGTGCTATAGGGCTCTGGTCAACAGTAGTGCACTATATAGGGAATGGGGTGCTATAGGGCTCTGGTCAACAGTAGTGCACTATATAGGGAATGGGGTGCTATAGGGCTCTGGTCAACAGTAGTGCACTATATAGGGAATGGGGTGCTATAGGGCTCTGGTCAACAGTAGTGCACTATATAGGGAATGGGGTGCTATAGGGCTCTGGTCAACAGTAGTGCACTATATAGGGAATGGGGTGCTATAGGGCTCTCGTCAACAGTAGTGCACTATATAGGGAATGGGGTGCTATAGGGCTCTGGTCAACAGTAGTGCACTATATAGGGAATGGGGTGCCAAAGGGCTCTGGTCAACAGTAGTGCACTATATAGGGAATGGGGTGCCAAAGGGCTCTGGTCAACAGTAGTGCACTATATAGGGAATGGGGTGCTATAGGGCTCTCGTCAACAGTAGTGCACTATATAGAGAATAGGGTGCTATAGGGCTCTGGTCAACAGTAGTGCACTATATAGGGAATGGGGTGCCAAAGGGCTCTGGTCAACAGTAGTGCACTATATAGGGAATGGGGTGCCAAAGGGCTCTGGTCAACAGTAGTGCACTATATAGGGAATGGGGTGCTATAGGGCTCTGGTCAACAGTAGTGCACTATATAGGGAATGGGGTGCTATAGGGCTCTGGTCAACAGTAGTGCACTATATAGGGAATGGGGTGCTATAGGGCTCTGGTCAACAGTAGTGCACTATATAGGGAATGGGGTGCTATAGGGCTCTCGTCAACAGTAGTGCACTATATAGGGAATGGGGTGCTATAGGGCTCTGGTCAACAGTAGTGCACTATATAGGGAATGGGGTGCTATAGGGCTATGGTCAACAGTAGTGCACTATATAGGGAATGGGGTGCTATAAGGCTCTGGTCAACAGTAGTGCACTATATAGGGAATGGGGTGCTATAGGGCTCTGGTCAACAGTAGTGCACTATATAGGGAATGGGGTGCTATAGGGCTCTGGTCAACAGTAGTGCACTATATAGGGAATGGGGTGCTATAGGGCTCTGGTCAACAGTAGTGCACTATATAGGGAATGGGGTGCTATAGGGCTCTGGTCAACAGTAGTGCACTATATAGGGAATGGGGTGCTATAGGGCTCTCGTCAACAGTAGTGCACTATATAGGGAATGGGGTGCTATAGGGCTCTGGTCAACAGTAGTGCACTATATAGGGAATGGGGTGCTATAGGGCTATGGTCAACAGTAGTGCACTATATAGGGAATGGGGTGCTATAAGGCTCTGGTCAACAGTAGTGCACTATATAGGGAATGGGGTGCTATAGGGCTCTGGTCAACAGTAGTGCACTATATAGGGAATGGGGTGCTATAGGGCTCTGGTCAACAGTAGTGCACTATATAGGGAATGGGGTGCTATAGGGCTCTGGTCAACAGTAGTGCACTATATAGGGAATGGGGTGCTATAGGGCTCTGGTCAACAGTAGTGCACTATATAGGGAATGGGGTGCTATAAGGCTCTGGTCAACAGTAGTGCACTATATAGGGAATGGGGTGCTATAGGGCTCTGGTCAACAGTAGTGCACTATATAGGGAATGGGGTGCTATAGGGCTCTGGTCAACAGTAGTGCACTATATAGGGAATGGGGTGCTATAGGGCTCTGGTCAACAGTAGTGCACTATATAGGGAATGGGGTGCTATAGGGCTCTCGTCAACAGTAGTGCACTATATAGGGAATGGGGTGCTATAGGGCTCTGGTCAACAGTAGTGCACTATATAGGGAATGGGGTGCCAAAGGGCTCTGGTCAACAGTAGTGCACTATATAGGGAATGGGGTGCCAAAGGGCTCTGGTCAACAGTAGTGCACTATATAGGGAATGGGGTGCTATAGGGCTCTCGTCAACAGTAGTGCACTATATAGAGAATAGGGTGCTATAGGGCTCTGGTCAACAGTAGTGCACTATATAGGGAATGGGGTGCTATAGGGCTCTGGTCAACAGTAGTGCACTATATAGGGAATGGGGTGCTATAGGGCTCTGGTCAACAGTAGTGCACTATATAGGGAATGGGGTGCCAAAGGGCTCTGGTCAACAGTAGTGCACTATATAGGGAATGGGGTGCTATAGGGCTCTGGTCAACAGTAGTGCACTATATAGGGAATAGGGTGCCATTTGACACTGTCTTACTAAATGTAGACGTTCATCTGATGGGTTCAACTGTCATTTTTCAAACAAAATAAACAAGTTTACCTGAAAGGTGGTCAAACGCAGTCGGGGAGGAATCAGTTTAATTTATAATGAGTCAGTCAACACTGAAGTAGAACACTGAGCCATGACTGTCCACTAGATGGCGGTAGAGTCTCGTTAGGATCAGAGAGAGAAGTCAAACACAGTCTGGCTGCTTATGTCTACTACTGCTGTGTGTAGACTGGCTGCTTAGGTCCTCTACTGCTGTGTGTAGACTGGCTGCTTAGGTCCTCTACTGCTGTGTGTAGACTGGCTGCTTAGGTCCTCTACTGCTGTGTGTAGACTGGCTGCTTAGGTCCTCTACTGCTGTGTGTAGACTGGCTGCTTAGGTCCTCTACTGCTGTATGTAGACTGGCTGCTTAGGTCCTCTACTGCTGTGTGTAGACTGGCTGCTTAGGTCCTCTACTGCTGTGTGTAGACTGGCTGCTTAGGTCTACTACTGCTGTATGTAGACTGGCTGCTTAGGTCCTCTACTGCTGTATGTAGACTGGCTGCTTAGGTCCTCTACTGCTGTTTGTAGACTGGCTGCTTAGGTCTACTCTACTGCTGTATGTAGACTGGCTGCTTAGGTCCTCTACTGCTGTGTGTAGACTGGCTGCTTAGGTCCTCTACTGCTGTATGTAGACTGGCTGCTTAGGTCCTCTACTGCTGTATGTAGACTGGCTGCTTAGGTCCTCTACTGCTGTATGTAGACTGGCTGCTTAGGTCCTCTACTGCTGTATGTAGACTGGCTGCTTAGGTCTACTCTACTGCTGTATGTAGACTGGCTGCTTAGGTCCTCTACTGCTGTATGTAGACTGTCTGCTTAGGTCATCTACTGCTGTATGTAGACTGGCTGCTTAGGTCTACTCTATTGTTTATTCTATTATGGGGTTAGTAGGATGATATGGGGTTAGTAGGATGATATGGGGTTGGTAGGATGTTGTGGGTTGGTAGGATGTTATGGGGTTGGTAGGATGTTGTGGGGTTGGTAGGATGTTATGGGGTTGGTAGGATGATATGAGGCTTTAGTAGGATGTTATGGGATTAGTAGGATGTTGTGGGGTTAGTAGGATGTTATGGGGTTAGTAGGATGTTATGGGGTTAGTAGGATGTTATGTGGCTTTAGTAGGATGTTATGGGGTTAGTAGGATGTTATGGGGTTGGTAGGATGTTATGGGGTTAGTAGGATGTTATGGGGTTAGGGTTAGTAGGATGTTATGGGGTTGGTAGGATGTTGTGGGGTTAGTAGGATGTTGTGGGGTTAGTAGGATGTTATGGGGTTAGTAGGATGTTGTGGGGTTAGTAGGATGCTATGGGGTTAGTAGGATGTTGTGGGGTTAGTAGGATGCTATGGGGTTAGTAGGATGTTATGGGGTTAGTAGGATGTTATGGGGTTAGTAGGATGTTGTGGGGTTAGTAGGATGCTATGGGGTTAGTAGGATGTTATGGGGTTAGGGTTAGTAGGATATTATGGGGTTAGTAGAATGTTGTGGGGTTAGTAGGATGTTATGGGGTTGGTAGGATGTTATGGGGTTAGTAGGATGTTATGGGGTTAGGGTTAGTAGGATGTTATGGGGTTAGTAGGATGTTGTGGGGTTAGTAGGATGTTGTGGGGTTAGTAGGATGTTTTGGGGTCAGTAGGATGTTATGGGGTTAGTAGGATGTTATGGGGTTAGTAGGATGTCATGGGGCTTTAGTAGGATGTTTTGGGGTCAGTAGGATGTTATGGGGCTTTAGTTGGTATGTTATGGGGTTAGTAGGATGTTTTGGGGTTAGTGGGATGTCATGGGGCTTTAGTAGGATGTTATGGGGTCAGTAGGATGTTATGGGGCTTTAGTAGGATGTTATGGGATTGGTAGGATGTTATGGGGTTGGTAGGATGTTATGTGGTTAGTAGGATGTTATGGGGTTAGTAGGATGTTATGGGGCTTTAGTAGGATGTTATGGGATTAGTAGGATGTTATGGGGTTAGTAGGATGTTATGGGGTTAGTAGGATGTTATGGGGCTTTAGTAGGATGTTATGGGGCTTTAGTAGGATGTTATGGGGTTAGTAGGATGTTTTGCAGTTAGGGTTAGTAGGATGTTATTGGGCTTTAGTAGGATGTTATGGGGTTAGTAGGATGTTATGGGGTCAGTAGGATGTTATGGGGTCAGTAGGATGTTATGGGGTTGGTAGGATGTTGTGGGGTTGGTAGGATATTGTGAGGTTGGTAGGATGTTATGGTGTTAGTAGGATGTTATGGGGTTGGTAGGATGTTATGGGGTCAGTAGGATGTTATGGGGTCAGTAGGATGTTATGGGGTTGGTAGGATGGTGTGGGGTTGGTAGGATGTTGTGAGGTTGGTAGGATGTTATGGGGTTAGTAGGATGTTATGGGGCTTTAGTAGGATGTTATGGGATTAGTAGGATGTTATGGGGTTAGTAGGATGTTATGGGGTTAGTAGGATGTTATGGGGCTTTAGTAGGATGTTATGGGGCTTTAGTAGGATGTTATGGGGTTAGTAGGATGTTTTGCAGTTAGGGTTAGTAGGATGTTATTGGGCTTTAGTAGGATGTTATGGGGTTAGTAGGATGTTATGGGGTCAGTAGGATGTTATGGGGTCAGTAGGATGTTATGGGGTTGGTAGGATGTTGTGGGGTTGGTAGGATATTGTGAGGTTGGTAGGATGTTATGGTGTTAGTAGGATGTTATGGGGTTGGTAGGATGTTATGGGGTCAGTAGGATGTTATGGGGTCAGTAGGATGTTATGGGGTTGGTAGGATGGTGTGGGGTTGGTAGGATGTTGTGAGGTTGGTAGGATGTTATGGTGTTAGTAGGATGTTATGGGGTCAGTAGGATGTTTTGGGGGTATTTCAGCACTCCTCTGTTTGGGGTGACAACAATATACCTTCCGATCATAATCTCTCCATGAGCACAGCCATAGTTCTCTCTCTACACCCCACCACCACCTTTCTCTCTCCTCTCTCCTCTCTCTCCTCTCTCTCTCTCTCTGTCTCTGTCTCTGTCTCTCTCTCTCTCTCTCTCTCTCTCTCTCTCTCAAACCCAGCGCTATCTATCTATCTTCACTTGTTTCCTGTAAACAGATTTCAGGTGGTAATTGAGCAGAGATAGTTTTGGCTTTAATGTTCTAGTTTAGATGACAAACATAAACGATGATGAACGTATGAAGTTGTAGATGAGTCATTATGTTGAATCATAACACTGAGTTTTGTATTTATTTTGGATCCCCATTAGCGAAGGCAGCAGCTACTCTTCTTGGGGTCTGGGATGTTATGGGGGTATTCCAGCACTACTCTGTTTGCGGTAAAAACAATACACAATACACAGCCGTGGTTATCTCTCACCCCCCCCCCCCCCCCCCGTTCAGAGTTGAACCTTTAATCAAAAAAAGAGGAAGAAGGAAAGGAAGACGAGATAGAGAGAGGACTGTTTTGCTAGCACAGACTGGAATGTGTTCAGGGATTGATTCGATTAACATTCAGGAGTTTACGACATCGGTCAGTCACTGGCTTCATTAATAAGTACATCGATGATGTCGTCCCCACCGTGACCGTACATATCCCAACCAGAAGCCATGTCCGCTTACAACTAATCCGGACCATTAAATGCCGCTACGACCTCCGACATCAAACGGGCCCAATGTCAATGCAGGGTTAAGATTAAATCCTTACTACGCAGGCTCTGATGCTCGTCAGATGAGGCTGTGCTTCCAAACCATCACGGATTACAAAGGGAATGAGGCTGTGCTTCCAAACCATCACGGATTACAAAGGGAATGAGGCTGTGCTTCCAAACCATCACGGATTACAAAGGGAATGAGGCTGTGCTTCCAAACCATCACGGATTACAAAGGGAATGAGGCTGTGCTTCCAAACCATCACGGATTACAAAGGGAAACCCAGCCAAGAGCTGCCCAGTGACACAAGTTTCCCAGATGAGCTAAACACCTACTATGCTCGCTTCGAGGCAAGCAAAACTGAACCATGCATGAGAGCACCAGCTGTTCCAGACGACTGAACTTGTTCTCCGTAGCCTATGTAAGATCTTTTAAACAGGTTAACATTCACAAGGCCGCGGGGCCAGACGCATTACCAGGACGTGTACTCAGATAATGCACTGACCAGCTGGCCAGTGTCTTCCCTGACATTTTCAACCTCTCCCTGACCCAGTCTGTCTACAGAAAGTATTCACAACCATTTACTTTTCCCACAGCCTGAAATGAGATTAGATTTAGATTTTTTTTCCCACTGTTCTACACACAATACCCAATCATTTCAAAGTGGAATACATGTAAATAGAAAAATTAAGCTGAAATGTCTTGAGTTAATATGTATTCAACTCCTTTAGTTATATAAACATTTGTAGAAATGCCTCATAAATTGCATGGACTCACTTTGTGTGCAATAGCAGTGTTTAACATTATTTTTGAATGACTACCTCATCTCTGTACCCCACACATACAGATAATTGTACTGTCTGGTCTCTCAGTCGATCAGTGAATTTCAAACACAGATTCAAGCACAAAAACCAGGGAGGTTTTTCAATGCCTCACAAAGACCCACCTACTGGTAGATGGGCTTTTAAAAAAGCAGACATTGTATGTTCATTTGAGCATGATGGAGTTATTAATTACACTTTGGATGGTGTAGCAACACACCCAGTTACTACAAAGATACAGGCGTCCTTCCTAACCAAGTTGCAGGAGAGGAAGGAAACCGCTCAGGGATTTTCACCATGAGGCCAATGGTGACTTTAAAACCGTGTCAGTGAGTTTAGTGGCTGTTAAAGGAGAACACTGAGGATGGATCTACAACTTTGTAGTTACTCCACAATACTAACCTAAATGACAGAGTGAAAAGAAGAGGGAGGTGTTCAGTACTTGGAGGTGTTCAGCCTGTACAGAATAGAAACAGTACAAAACATGCATCCTGTTTGAAACAAAATGAGGCATCAATAGAAAGTGTTCTGTTTGGGGCAAATACAACACATTACTGAGTACCACTCTCCATGTTTTCAAGCATAGTGGTGGCTACTTCATGTTATGGGTATGCTTGTCATCATTAAAGTCTGGGGAGTTTTTCAGGACCAAAAAATAAACGGAATGGAGCTAAGCACAGGCATAGAGGAAAACATGGTTCAGTCTGTTTTCCACCAGACACTGGGAGATGAATTCACCTTTCAGCAGGACAGTAACCTAAAACACAAGGCTTAATCTACACTGGAGTTGCTTACCAAGATGACAGTGAATGTTCCTGAGTGGCTGAGTTAGATTTAAAAGTACATTTAAGTCTAAACTATGTCAAGACCTGAAAATCGTTGTCTGCAGTGATCAACAACCAATTTGACAGAGCTTGAAACATTTTTTTGAAGAATTCTGAAAAGAATAATGGGCAAATGTTGCAGGTGTGGAAAGCGCTTAGACTTACCCAGAAAGACTCACAGTTCTTAGAGACTTACCCAGAAAGACTCACAGCTCTTAGAGACTTACCCAGAAAGACTCACAGCTCTTAGAGACTTACCCAGAAAGACGTAATTTTGCACGCCCAATTTTTCAGTTTTTGATTTGTTAAAAAAGTTTGAAATATCCAATAAATGTCGTTCCACTTCATGATTGTGTTCCACTTGTTGTTGATTCTTCACAAAAAATACAGTTTTATATCTTTATGTTTGAAGCCTGAAATGTGGCAAAAGGTCGCAAAGTTCAAGGGGGCCGAATACTTTCGCAAGGCACTGTACCTCCTTTACCACGTACCCCTCCTGACTCTGTACTGGTACCCAGTGTATATAGCCAAGTTATCATTGACTCAGTACTGGTACCCCGTGTATATAGACTAGTTATCATTGACTCAGTACTGGTACCCTGTGTATATAACCAAGTTATCATTGACTCTGTACTGGTACCCAGTGTATATAGACTAGTTATCATTGACTCTGTACTGGTACCCAGTGTATATAGACTAGTTATCATTGACTCAGTACTGGTACCCTGTGTATATAGCCATGTTATCACTGACTCAGTACTGGTACCCCGTGTATATAGCCAAGTTATCATTGACTCAGTACTGGTACCCAGTGTATATAGCCTATTTATAGTTACTCATTGTGTATTTATTCCTTGTGTTATTAGGTTTCTTACTGTTAGTCTACACCTGTTGTTACCAAGCATTTCACTGTTAGTCTACACCTGTTGTTACCAAGCATTTCACTGTTAGTCTACACCTGTTGTTACCAAGCATTTCACTGTTAGTCTACACCTGTTGTTACCAAGCATTTCATTGTTAGTCTACACCTGTTGTTACCAAGCATTTCACTGTTAGTCTACACCTGTTGTTACCAAGCATTTCACTGTTAGTCTACACCTGTTGTTACCAAGCATTTCACTGTTAGTCTACACCTGTTGTTACCAAGCATTTCACTGTTAGTCTACACCTGTTGTTACCAAGCATTTCACTGTTAGTCTACACCTGTTGTTACCAAGCATTTCACTGTTAGTCTACACCTGTTGTTACCAAGCATTTCATTGTTAGTCTACACCTGTTGTTACCAAGCATTTCACTGTTAGTCTACACCTGTTGTTACCAAGCATTTCCCTGTTAGTCTACACCTGTTGTTACCAAGCATTTCATTGTTAGTCTACACCTGTTGTTACCAAGCATTTCACTGTTAGTCTACACCTGTTGTTACCAAGCATTTCACTGTTAGTCTACACCTGTTGTTACCAAGCATTTCACTGTTAGTCTACACCTGTTGTTACCAAGCATTTCACTGTTAGTCTACACCTGTTGTTACCAAGCATTTCACTGTTAGTCTACACCTGTTGTTACCAAGCATTTCCCTGTTAGTCTACACCTGTTGTTACCAAGCATTTCACTGTTAGTCTACACCTGTTGTTACCAAGCATTTCACTGTTAGTCTACACCTGTTGTTACCAAGCATTTCACTGTTAGTCTACACCTGTTGTTACCAAGCATTTCACTGTTAGTCTACACCTGTTGTTACCAAGCATTTCACTGTTAGTCTACACCTGTTGTTACCAAGCATTTCACTGTTAGTCTACACCTGTTGTTAGTCTAGGAGGTAGAAGGATGGGGAGGGAAAAGGGGAAATCTAGTGATAGAAAGGGAGAGAAAGAGAAAGAAGGAGAGGAGACAGGAGAGACAGATGGAGAGGAGACAGGAGAGAAGGAGAGACAGATGGAGAGAAGGAGAGGAGACAAAGGCAGAGAGAAAGAAAGACAGATTGAGAGATGGAGAGGAGACAGGAGAAAAAGAAAGACAGATGGAGAGAAGGAGAGGAGACAGGAGAGAAGGAGAGACAGATGGAGAGGAGACAAAGGCAGAGAGAAAGAGAGACAGATTGAGAGATGGAGAGGAGACAGGAGAGAAGGAGAGACAGATGGAGAGGAGACAAAGGCAGAGAGAAAGAGAGACAGATTGAGAGATGGAGAGGAGACAGGAGAAAAAGAGAGACAGATGGAGAGAAGGAGAGGAGACAGGAGAGAAGGAGAGACAGATTGAGAGAAGGAGAGGAGACAGGAGAGAAATAGAGAGAAGGAGAGGAGACAGGAGAAAAAGAGAGACAGATGGAGAGAAGGAGAGGAGACAGGAGAGAAGGAGAGACAGATGGAGAGGAGACAAAGGCAGAGAGAAAGAGAGACAGATTGAGAGATGGAGAGGAGACAGGAGAAAAAGAGAGACAGATGGAGAGAAGGAGAGGAGACAGGAGAGAAGGAGAGACAGATGGAGAGAAGGAGAGGAGACAGGAGAGAAAGAGAGAGAAGGAGAGGAGACAGGAGAAAAAGAGAGACAGATGGAGAGAAGGAGATGAGACAAAGGCAGAGAGAAAGAGAGAGAATTCCAGAGCTGAAAGTTTGCGTATCAGTCATTTGCAAGTCAAACAAGGCTTTCTGCCCTGAAGACAGAAGTGGGGGACCTCTCCTCTGATTGGCTGGCCCTCAAATCACCTGATGATGTAATTATTAACCTTTTCACTCATGGCCCACGGTGCTGTCTGATTGTGTCTGAGAAAGGCACCCTATTCCCTGTGCGGAGCCTGGTCAGAAGTAGTGTACTAAGTAGGGAATATGGTGTATAGCACCTGGTCAGAAGTAGTGTAGTAAGTAGGGAATATGGTGTATAGCACCTGGTCAGAAGTAGTGTACTAAGTAGGGAATATGGTGTATAGCACCTGGTCAGAAGTAGTGTACTAAGTAGGGAATATGGTGTATAGTGCCTGGTCAGAAGTAGTGTACTAAGTAGGGAATATGGTGTATAGTGCCTGGTCAGAAGTAGTGTACTAAGTAGGGAATATGGTGTATAGGACCTGGTCAGAAGTAGTGTACTAAGTAGGGAATATGGTGTGAAAGTTTGGGGACTTTACAATTAAACAGATTGGATACCCCCCCATACCCCCCACTCCTACGGACAAACACAAACACCCCCCCCCCCCCCCCCTACACACACTCTCCTACGAAAAAACAAACACCCCCACACACACAAACACACCCCAGGACACACACACACAACGCCGGACACACACACCCCCGGACACACAATAGGACCTGATGGAGCTGCAGGTGAAAAATCAGCAGATCAGGTTTATGTAGTACCTAATCTACTCATCAGAGCTTGAACACACACACACACACATCAACACTGGAAATATTGACACACTAAACAAAGCCCCACCAAATGATTGTCAGTCACACACACACACACACACACACAAAAACGCACACACACACACCTTAAGTGTTTTGAGACTCAAACCCAAGGATGACCTACTCTTCTTCCCTGATACTTACTGTGTGTGTGTGTGTGCGTGTGTGTGTGTGTGTGTGCGTGTGTGTGTGTGTGCTCATAAGTGTCTCTGGTTGTCTTGACTCAGACCAGAGAAAGAGAGAGGAGTCCAGACCAGAGCTGAAAGAGTTAATCATACTGTACTCCCTGTTTTAGTCATTTTTCTCATCTCTCTCTCTCTCTGACACACACAGTGTTGTGTGAGTATTAACCCTTTGTTCTCTGTCTTTTCTCAGCAGCAGGGGTTTTCTGTAAGTAGCACAAAGACGCTTCTCAAATGAAATGACTAAGAGCAGGGCCAGGCGAAACCAAGGGGTTAATTTTCTGTGTCTTTCTCTCCCTCTCTATCTATCCTCTCTCTCTCTCCAATCATTCATCTCCCTCTCTCTCTCTCACTCAATAAGCTTATATAGACAAGACAGACAGACAGACAGACAGACTTTGTATTGTGCACGTGTGTGTGCATGGTTGTGTGTATGCATGATTGTGTGTGTGTGTGCATGTTTGTGTGTGTATGCGTGTGTTTGTATGTGTGTATGCATGGGTGTGTGTGTGTGTGTGTGTTATCTGTAGTGTTTTATGAGCCTTAATAAAGCCGCAGTAACTCTGACTAGATGATGGACATCCCCCAGGTAGCAGCACACCTGTCAGACCTGCAGATTCACATCACGTGTAGTGCAGCTAGCTCTATTTATTCATTCAACATGAGGAGCTAAGAGGCTGCTCGCTAATTAGCTAGCTTGCGCTGATTAACTTAGCATGTTACTACTAGCTTGCTCTAATTAACTTAGCATGTTGCTACTAGCTTGCTCTAATTAACTTAGCATGTTGCTACTAGCTTGCTCTAATTAATTTAGCAGGTTGCTGCTAGCTTGCTCTAATTAACGTAGTACATTGCTGCTAGCTTTCTCTAATTAACGTAGCATGTTGCTGCTAGCTTGCTCTAATTAACTTAGCATGTTGCTGCTAGCTTGCTCTAATTAACTTAGCATGTTGCTGCTAGCTTGCTCTAATTAACCTAGTATATTGCTGCTAGCTTGCTCTAATTAACATAGCATGTTGCTGCTAGTTTGCTCTAATTAACTTAGCATGTTGCTGCTAGCTTGCTACATTTGACTCTTTGCTGGTTGAGACCAGTTGTATTTTAGAGATTTTGTCACATTTGTCTGACTACTGTAACACAATCATGATTTCAAAACGTTACAACTTCTAACTCAAAGGTTTATTTACAAGATTCGCAGTTCAAATATCCACCATGTTTTAAGAAGTTTAACAGCTGTTAAGCTGAGATGACTGAGTTTTTATAAACCAATCACACTTGTTCTGCCCTAAACCAATCAGATTATTTTCTGTGCTTAGAACAAAGTTGACTACACTTTATGTCAACCTGCATTACACACACCTGCTCTTATCTACACCAACTAGTGTGTGAGAGAGCATTTGTGTGTGTGAGAGCATTTGTGTGTGTGTGTGTGTGTGTGTGAGAGTATTTGTGTGTGTGAGAGCATTTATTGTGTCGTTGTGCATCTGAATGTTGTGTGTGTTTGTTTCTATGTAAGATTAAATATTCCTGCAGTGTGTGTGTGTGTGTGCTTGCGTGTGTGTGTGAGCTTGCTTGTATGTGTGTGTGCGTGTGTGTGTGTGTGTGTGTGTGTATACCTGTAGAGTGTCTCTATACCACCACTGAGCGTGTAATAATATCTCAGATGTTATTGTCTGTCTGGTCCGACCTGTCTCCCCTGTTAGACCCCATAATCTGACCTGGATCCTATTGTTATCACTGTCACCATTACACACACATACACACACACACACACACACACACACACACACACACACACACACACACACACACACACACTATTATAGAGTTGTGATATTGTTACTATGAGTGGATGATGTGTATCACAAGTCACATAGAACTACATTACGATAGAAATATATGTACTGTATATATACTCTATGTAAATAAGGTATCTGTTTTGATTTTTAACACATTTACAAACATAAAAAAAAAAAAACCTGCTTTCACTTTTTCATTATTGGGGTATTATGTGTAGTTTTGTTGAGATTTAAAAAATTAAAAAATATATATTTTTTAATCCATTTCAGAAAAAGGCTGTAACGTAACAAAATGTGGAAAAAGTCGAGCCAATCAGTTGCGTTGTGACAAGGTAGAGGTGGTATACAGGAGTTATCTCTGTTTGGTAGAAGATCAAGTCTTTTTTGGTTCCAACCAGGTGAACGGATGATCTCCGCATGTGGGATTCCCACCATGAAGCACGGAGGAGGAGGTATGATGGTGTAGGGGTGCTTTGCTGGTGACACTGTCTGCGGTTTATTTAGAATTCAAGTCACACTTAACCAGCATGCTGGACCCCCACACGATCACACCTCCTCCTCCATGCTTCACAGTGGGAACCCCACATGCGGAGATCATCCGTTCACCTGGTTGGAACCAAAAAAGACTTGGTCTTCTACCAAACAGAGATAACTCCTGTAGACCACCTCTACCTTGTCACAACGCAACTGATTGGCTCAAACGGGTTAAGAAGGAAAGAAATTTCACAAATGAACGGAACTTTTTATTCATTTTGTTTTGAAAAATTGTTGTTATTTTTACAAAACAAAAAAAAAACACATAGTACTTGCACGTCTCATGTTTTGGTTCAATATTGTGATTTTTAATGATGTTGTTTTTGACCGGGAGAAATGTTCAGGTATGACTCACATTACAAGGCTTTTATCTGGATAGTGGAGAGGAGGTGACTTTCAAACTAGTACCTGGTAAATAAAACGATCTAGTCATTCAGACAAGACCATCAGATCAACACCGAAGGTGACCAAAGCACACAGACCAATTAGGAGTTAAGAGACATGTTTACACCCCCCGACCCCCCCACCACCACCACCCCCCCCCCCCCCCCCCCCCCCTTCTCCCCCATGATGCAACAGAGTTACAAACCAACAAAGACGAGGATTCCCCAATTAACTTAACAGGTAAACCGACAGGTAAACAAACACATTTAAACAATGGTGTCTCTGTCAGGGTGATGTGAGATGGTTACGCCTCCAGGACATAATCAAGTGCTTCATGAGTTTTATCTCAACATGCCTTACAGTATTTGCCTGCTGTACGTTTGTCCATTTAGCTGTGTGTGTGTGTGTGTGTGTGTGTGTGTGTGTGTTCGCTTGTGAGTGTGGATTCATGCATGCGTGTGCATTAATGTGTCTTCTGTTCATTGTTGAGTGAACAGAAGTGAGTGTATTTCAGATGAATCATTATGTATTGTGTACAGTACAGTACAGATCTATGTATTGTTTACAGTACAGTACAGATCTATGTATTGAGTACAGTACAGTACAGTACAGATATATGTATTGAGTACAGTACAGTACAGTTCTATGTATTGAGTACAGTACAGTACAGTTCTATGTATTGAGTACAGTACAGTACAGTTCTATGTATTGTGTACAGTACAGTACAGTACAGATATATGTATTGAGTACAGTACAGTACAGTTCTATGTATTGAGTACAGTACAGTACAGTTCTATGTATTGAGTACAGTACAGTACAGTTCTATGTATTGTGTACAGTAAAGTACAGATCTATGTATTGTGTACAGTACAGTACAGTTCAGTGTATTGAGTACAGTACAGTTCAGTTCTGTGTATTGAGTACAGTTCAGTTCTGTGTATTGAGTACAGTTCAGTTCTGTGTATTGAGTACAGTACAGTTCAGTTCTGTGTATTGAGTACAGTTCAGTTCAGTTCTGTGTATTGAGTACAGTTCAGTTCTGTGTATTGAGTACAGTTCAGTTCTGTGTATTGAGTACAGTACAGTTCAGTTCTGTGTATTGAGTACAGTACAGTTCAGTTCTGTGTATTGAGTACAGTTCAGTTCTGTGTATTGAGTACAGTTCAGTTCTGTGTATTGAGTACAGTTCAGTTCTGTGTATTGAGTACAGTACAGTTCAGTTCTGTGTATTGAGTACAGTACAGTTCAGTTCTGTGTATTGAGTACAGTTCAGTTCTGTGTATTGAGTACAGTTCAGTTCTGTGTATTGAGTACATTTCAGTTCTGTGTATTGAGTACAGTTCAGTTCAGTTCTGTGTATTGAGTACAGTTCAGTTCAGTTCTGTGTATTGAGTACAGTTCAGTTCTGTGTATTGAGTACAGTACAGTTCAGTTCTGTGTATTGAGTACAGTTCAGTTCAGTGTATTGAGGTCAGTTCAGTTCTGTGTATTGAGTACAGTTCAGTTCAGTTCTGTGTATTGAGTACAGTTCAGTTCAGTGTTTTGAGTACAGTTCAGTTCTGTGTATTGAGTACAGTTCAGTTCTGTGTATTGAGTTCAGTTCAGTTCTGTGTATTGAGTTCAGTTCAGTTCTGTGTATTGAGTACAGTTCAGTTCAGTGTATTGAGTACAGTTCAGTTCAGTTCTGTGTATTGAGTACAGTTCAGTTCAGTTCTGTGTATTGAGTACAGTTCAGTTCTGTGTATTGAGTACAGTTCAGTTCTGTGTATTGAGTACAGTTCAGTTCAGTTCTGTGTATTGAGTACAGTTCAGTTCAGTTCTGTGTATTGAGTACAGTACAGTTCTGTGTATTGAGTACAGTTCAGTTCTGTGTATTGAGTACAGTTCAGTTCTGTGTATTGAGTACAGTTCAGTTCAGTTCTGTGTATTGAGTACAGTTCAGTTCAGTTCTGTGTATTGAGTACAGTTCAGTTCAGTTCTGTGTATTGAGTACAGTTCAGTTCAGTTCTGTGTATTGAGTACAGTTCAGTTCTGTGTATTGAGTACAGTTCAGTTCAGTTCTGTGTATTGAGTACAGTTCAGTTCAGTTCTGTGTATTGAGTACAGTTCAGTTCAGTTCAGTGTATTGAGTACAGTTCAGTTCTGTGTATTGAGTACAGTTCAGTTCTGTGTATTGAGTACAGTTCAGTTCTGTGTATTGAGTACAGTTCAGTATAGTTCAGTTATATGTATTGAGTACAGTACAGTTCAGTTCAGTGTATTGAGTACAGTACAGTTCAGTTCTGTGTATTGAGTACAGTTCAGTTCAGTGTATTGAGTACAGTTCAGTTCTGTGTATTGAGTACAGTTCAGTTCAGTTCTGTGTATTGAGTACAGTTCAGTTCTGTGTATTGAGTACAGTTCAGTATAGTTCAGTTATATGTATTGAGTACAGTACAGTTCAGTTCTGTGTATTGAGTACAGTTCAGTTCAGTTCTGTGTATTGAGTACAATTCAGTTCAGTTCTGTGTATTGAGTACAGTACAGTTCAGTTCTGTGTATTGAGTACAGTACAGTTCAGTTCTGTGTATTGAGTACAGTTCAGTTCTGTGTATTGAGTACAGTTCAGTTCTGTGTATTGAGTACAGTTCAGTTCTGTGTATTGAGTACAGTACAGTTCAGTTCTGTGTATTGAGTACAGTACAGTTCAGTTCTGTGTATTGAGTACAGTTCAGTTCTGTGTATTGAGTACAGTTCAGTTCTGTGTATTGAGTACAGTTCAGTTCTGTGTATTGAGTACAGTTCAGTTCAGTTCTGTGTATTGAGTACAGTTCAGTTCAGTTCTGTGTATTGAGTACAGTTCAGTTCTGTGTATTGAGTACAGTACAGTTCAGTTCTGTGTATTGAGTACAGTTCAGTTCAGTGTATTGAGGTCAGTTCAGTTCTGTGTATTGAGTACAGTTCAGTTCAGTTCTGTGTATTGAGTACAGTTCAGTTCAGTGTTTTGAGTACAGTTCAGTTCTGTGTATTGAGTACAGTTCAGTTCTGTGTATTGAGTTCAGTTCAGTTCTGTGTATTGAGTTCAGTTCAGTTCTGTGTATTGAGTACAGTTCAGTTCAGTGTATTGAGTACAGTTCAGTTCAGTTCTGTGTATTGAGTACAGTTCAGTTCAGTTCTGTGTATTGAGTACAGTTCAGTTCTGTGTATTGAGTACAGTTCAGTTCTGTGTATTGAGTACAGTTCAGTTCAGTTCTGTGTATTGAGTACAGTTCAGTTCAGTTCTGTGTATTGAGTACAGTACAGTTCTGTGTATTGAGTACAGTTCAGTTCTGTGTATTGAGTACAGTTCAGTTCAGTTCTGTGTATTGAGTACAGTTCAGTTCAGTTCTGTGTATTGAGTACAGTTCAGTTCAGTTCTGTGTATTGAGTACAGTTCAGTTCAGTTCTGTGTATTGAGTACAGTTCAGTTCAGTTCTGTGTATTGAGTACAGTTCAGTTCTGTGTATTGAGTACAGTTCAGTTCAGTTCTGTGTATTGAGTACAGTTCAGTTCAGTTCTGTGTATTGAGTACAGTTCAGTTCAGTTCAGTGTATTGAGTACAGTTCAGTTCTGTGTATTGAGTACAGTTCAGTTCTGTGTATTGAGTACAGTTCAGTATAGTTCAGTTATATGTATTGAGTACAGTACAGTTCAGTTCAGTGTATTGAGTACAGTACAGTTCAGTTCTGTGTATTGAGTACAGTTCAGTTCAGTGTATTGAGTACAGTTCAGTTCAGTGTATTGAGTACAGTTCAGTTCAGTTCTGTGTATTGAGTACAGTTCAGTTCAGTTCTGTGTATTGAGTACAGTTCAGTTCTGTGTATTGAGTACAGTTCAGTTCTGTGTATTGAGTACAGTTCAGTTCAGTTCTGTGTATTGAGTACAGTTCAGTTCAGTTCTGTGTATTGAGTACAGTACAGTTCTGTGTATTGAGTACAGTTCAGTTCTGTGTATTGAGTACAGTTCAGTTCAGTTCTGTGTATTGAGTACAGTTCAGTTCAGTTCTGTGTATTGAGTACAGTTCAGTTCAGTTCTGTGTATTGAGTACAGTTCAGTTCAGTTCTGTGTATTGAGTACAGTTCAGTTCAGTTCTGTGTATTGAGTACAGTTCAGTTCAGTTCTGTGTATTGAGTACAGTTCAGTTCAGTTCTGTGTATTGAGTACAGTTCAGTTCAGTTCTGTGTATTGAGTACAGTTCAGTTCAGTTCAGTGTATTGAGTACAGTTCAGTTCTGTGTATTGAGTACAGTTCAGTTCTGTGTATTGAGTACAGTTCAGTATAGTTCAGTTATATGTATTGAGTACAGTACAGTTCAGTTCAGTGTATTGAGTACAGTACAGTTCAGTTCTGTGTATTGAGTACAGTTCAGTTCAGTGTATTGAGTACAGTTCAGTTCTGTGTATTGAGTACAGTTCAGTTCTGTGTATTGAGTACAGTTCAGTTCTGTGTATTGAGTACAGTTCAGTATAGTTCAGTTATATGTATTGAGTACAGTACAGTTCAGTTGTGTGTATTGAGTTCAGTTCAGTTCTGTGTATTGAGTACAATTCAGTTCAGTTCTGTGTATTGAGTACAGTTCAGTTCTGTGTATTGAGTACAGTTCAGTTCAGTGTATTGAGTACAGTTCAGTTCAGTGTATTGAGTACAGTACAGTTCAGTGTATTGAGTACAGTTCAGTTCAGTGTATTGAGTACAGTACAGTTCAGTTCTGTGTATTGAGTACAGTTCAGTTCTGTGTATTGAGTACAGTTCAGTTCTGTGTATTGAGTACAGTTCAGTTCAGTGTATTGAGTACAGTACAGTTCAGTGTATTGAGTACAGTTCAGTTCTGTGTATTGAGTACAGTTCAGTTCTGTGTATTGAGTACAGTTCAGTATAGTTCAGTGTATTGAGTACAGTTCAGTTATATGTATTGAGTACAGTTCAGTTCAGTGTATTGAGTACAGTACAGTTCAGTGTATTGAGTTCAGTTCAGTTCAGTGTATTGAGTACAGTTCAGTTCAGTGTATTGAGTACAGTACAGTTCAGTTCAGTGTATTGAGTACAGTACAGTTCAGTTCAGTTCAGTGTATTGAGTACAGTTCAGTTCAGTGTATTGAGTACAGTTCAGTATAGTTCAGTTATATGTATTGAGTACAGTACAGTTCAGTTCTGTGTATTGAGTACAGTTCAGTTCAGTTCTGTGTATTGAGTACAGTTCAGTTCAGTGTATTGAGTACAGTACAGTTCAGTTCTGTGTATTGAGTACAGTTCAGTTCTGTGTATTGAGTACAGTTCAGTTCAGTTCTGTGTATTGAGTACAGTTCAGTTCAGTTCTGTGTATTGAGTACAGTTCAGTTCTGTGTATTGAGTACAGTTCAGTTCTGTGTATTGAGTACAGTACAGTTCTGTGTATTGAGTACAGTTCAGTTCAGTTCTGTGTATTGAGTACAGTTCAGTTCAGTTCTGTGTATTGAGTACAGTTCAGTTCTGTGTATTGAGTACAGTACAGTTCAGTTCTGTGTATTGAGTACAGTTCAGTTCAGTGTATTGAGTACAGTTCAGTTCTGTGTATTGAGTACAGTTCAGTTCTGTGTATTGAGTACAGTTCAGTTCAGTTCTGTGTATTGAGTACAGTTCAGTTCAGTTATGTGTATTGAGTACAGTTCAGTTCAGTGTATTGAGTACAGTTCAGTTCAGTTCTGTGTATTGAGTACAGTTCAGTTCAGTTCAGTGTATTGAGAACAGTACAGTTCAGTTCTGTGTATTGAGTACAGTTCAGTTCTGTGTATTGAGTACAGTTCAGTTCAGTGTATTGAGTACAGTTCAGTATAGTTCAGTTCTGTGTATTGAGTACAGTTCAGTTCAGTGTATTGAGTACAGTTCAGTACAGTTCAGTTCTGTGTATTGAGTACAGTTCAGTTCTGTGTATTGAGTACAGTTCAGTTCAGTGTATTGAGTACAGTACAGTTCTGTGTATTGAGTACAGTACAGTTCAGTTATATGTATTGAGTACAGTTCAGTTCTGTGTATTGAGTACAGTTCAGTTCTGTGTATTGAGTACAGTTCAGTTCTGTGTATTGAGTACAGTTCAGTTCAGTGTATTGAGTACAGTTCAGTTCTGTGTATTGAGTACAGTTCAGCTCTGTGTATTGAGTACAGTTCAGTTCAGTGTATTGAGTACAGTTCAGTTCTGTGTATTGAGTACAGTTCAGTTCTGTGTATTGAGTACAGTACAGTTCAGTTATATGTATTGAGTACAGTACAGTTCAGTTATATGTATTGAGTACAGTTCAGTTCTGTGTATTGAGTACAGTTCAGTTCTGTGTATTGAGTACAGTTCAGTTCAGTTCTGTGTATTGAGTACAGTTCAGTTCTGTGTATTGAGTACAGTTCAGTTCTGTGTATTGAGTACAGTATAGTTCAGTTATATGTATTGAGTACAGTACAGTACAGTTCTGTGTATTGAGTACAGTACAGTTCAGTTATATGTATTGAGTACAGTACAGTACAGTTCTGTGTATTGAGTACAGTACAGTTCAGTTATATGTATTGAGTACAGTACAGTTCAGTTATATGTATTGAGTACAGTATAGTTCAGTTATATGTATTGAGTACAGTACAGTTCTGTGTATTGAGTACAGTTCAGTTCTGTGTATTGAGTACAGTTCAGTTCTGTGTATTGAGTACAGTTCAGTTCTGTGTATTGAGTACAGTATAGTTCAGTTATATGTATTGAGTACAGTACAGTACAGTTCTGTGTATTGAGTACAGTACAGTTCAGTTATATGTATTGAGTACAGTACAGTACAGTTCTGTGTATTGAGTACAGTACAGTTCAGTTATATGTATTGAGTACAGTACAGTTCAGTTATATGTATTGAGTACAGTACACTGGAGTTTTATGCATATATCTACTGTCTGGGGGAATTCTGGGGAAGTTCAGTGTCACACATTACACTCACACATTCACACACACATTTTCACACACACACACGCACACATACACACACACACACAAACATTTGGTTTGCAAATATTTATGCAAATACTGCTTTGAGGTGCACAGAAGGTGAGGTGTGTGTGTGTGTGAGCAGAGAAGAGAGGAACAGGTCAGTGTGTGTGTGTCTGTGTGTGCCCCTTTCTTGTTGAATCATGTTACCCCCCAACCCACTGTTACCCCATGACCTCCCCTCTACAGAAATGGAAATGCAGCTAGAATCTAAGGAGTGAGATGGGAATATTTACATAGTTTTGCATGTGAACCTGGATAAGAGCACGGACAACAAACAGGGTTCCTTTATCACTTCTCTAGAGAAACCTGTGGGGCATGTAGGTGTGTCTGTGTGTGTTGGGTGTGTCTGTGTGTGTGTGTGTGTGTGAGAGAGAGAGAAAGTGAACTCTTTTGTTCCGTGTTTAGTCTTTCCCTGTCAACCCATCTATTGCATCAGAGTGACTAACAGACTGAGAAACTCCCTCTCTCTCTCTCTGTCTCTCTCTCTCTACTCTCTCTCTCTCTCTCTGTCTCTCTCTCTCTGTCTCTGTCTCTCTCTCTCTCTCTCTCTCTCTATCTCTCTCTCTGTCTCTCTCTCTCTCCCTCTCTCTCTCTCTGTCTCTCTCTGTCCTCTCCCTCTCTCCTCCCCCTCTCTCCATCTGTTCTGTTACGAGTGTGTAATTGCTTCATCCATTCAGTGTCCTAAATCTGGGGAGGAAGTTGTCACCGTGAGAGGAAGTGTGTCATTCAAGATTATTGTTCGCCTTTACATGGAGATTCCTCTTTTTCAATGTGTGTGTGTGTGTGTGTGTGCTTACGTTGGCTTATGTATAGTGGCATCCACAGGGCCTTCCTGAGCAAAGTTCCCCCTCGTAAGATCAATAAAAAAAAATTATTTTGAAAAACAGAGGCCCAGTTTTACAGCTGCTAACCGTAAATCCAGTTTCAGCATGGTCCCTCGGATGGGCTTTGAGGCGATGAGATTGGAACATTTCGAGGAACGAAGAATTGAGAAAAATACTTTTTTAATTGAACCTTTAAAAATATACACATCTATATAGAGTAAATCAATTATAATAAATATTAATGGATATGACCTGTTTTAAACATGGACGCTGAACATTTGTCAAAAGGTGGGGATTCCTTTGTGTTCTGGAGTGATCAGCCAAGGTTTATATTTATGCAAATACTGCTTTGAGGTAGACTATAGGTGAGGTGTGTGTGTGTGTGCGTGCGTGTGTGTGTGTGCGTGCGTGCGTGCGTGCGTGTGCGTGTGTGTGTGTGTGTGTGCGTGCGTGTGTGTGTGTGTGTGTGTGTGTGTGTGTGTGCGTGCCTGCGTGTGTGTGTGTGTGTGCGTGCGTGCGTGCCTGCGTGTGTGTGTGTGTGTGTGTGTGTGTGAGCAGAGAAGGGTGGGGCAGCTCAGTGTGTGTGTGTGTGTGTGTGTGCCCCCTTTTTTTTGTTGAATCATCCCCAAGACACGTTAACCCCCACCCCTCTCTTCCCCCTGACCTCTACCCCCCCTGACCTCCCCTCTACAGAAATGCAGCTAGTATCTAAGGAGTGAGATAGGAGTAATAACATGGTTTAGAGGAATCAGCAAATGTTCAGGGCATTGTCTTCTTCTTCTTAGGATTTAGGTGTCTATGGTTTGTACACATCACAGATACAAAGAACTATAGTTTGTTGTGGTCGTTGGGGTTAAATATTGTGAGGTACTTCCTGTGTCAAATCAACTTCCTCTTCCTCCTTATGCCACTTTCTCTTCAAGGTGTTCTGACTTCCTCTTTGGAAACATGAACATTTCGGCCTTGTTTTGGGCGTCTTCCAGAAACACAACACTTCACAGGGCCCTCTGTGTAAATACAGGGGGTCATCAGGGCCCTCTGTGTAAATACAGGGGGTCATCAGGGCCCTCTGTGTAAATACAGGGGGTAATCAGGGCCCTCTGTGTAAATACAGGGGGTCATCAGGGCCCTCTGTGTAAATACAGGGGGTCATCAGGGCCCCTCTGTGTAAATACAGGGGGTCATCAGGCCCCCTCTGTGTAAATACAGGGGGTCATCAGGGCCCTCTGTGTAAATACAGGGGGTCATCAGGCCCCCTCTGTGTAAATACAGGGGGTCATCAGGGCCCTCTGTGTAAATACAGGGGGTCATCAGGGCCCTCTGTGTAAATACAGGGGGTCATCAGGGCCCTCTGTGTAAATACAGGGGGTAATCAGGGCCCTCTGTGTAAATACAGGGGGTAATCAGGGCACTCAGTGTAAATACAGGGGGTCATCAGGGCCCTCTGTGTAAATACAGGGGGTCATCAGGGCCCTCTGTGTAAATACAGGGGGTAATCAGGGCACTCAGTGTAAATACAGGGGGTCATCAGGGCCCTCTGTGTAAATACAGGGGGTGATCAGGGCCCCTCTGTGTGTAAATACAGGGGTAATCAGGGCCCTCTGTGTGTAAATACAGGGGGTCATCAGGCTCTGTGTGTAAATACAGGGGGCAATCAGGCTCTGTGTGTAAATACAGGGGGTAGTCAGAATCTGTGTGTAAATACAGGGGTTCATCAGGCTCTGTGTGTAAATACAGGGGGTCATCAGGCTCTGTGTGTAAATACAGGGGGTAGTCAGGATCTGTGTGTAAATACAGGGGTTCATCAGGCTCTGTGTGTAAATACAGGGGGTAGTCAGGCTCTGTGTGTAAATACAGGGTGTAATCAGGCCCCTCTATGTGTAAATACAGGGGGTAATCAGGCTCTGTGTGTAAATACAGGGGGTAGTATGTGTGTGTGTGTGTGTGTGTGTGTGTGTGTGTGTGTGTGTGTGTGTGTAAATACAGGATGTAATCAGGACCCTGTGTGTGTGTGTGTGTGTGTGTGTGTGTGTGTGTGTGTGTGTGTGTGTGTGTGTGTGTGTGTGTGTGTGTGTGTGTGTGTGTGTGTGTGTGTGTGTGTGTGTGTGTGTGTGTGTGTGTGTGTGTGTGTGTATCTGACCCAGGAAGCGATGCTTCGTCTCCCTTCACAGTCTTAGAAAGAAGGTGCTGTCTAGAACCTAAAATGATTCTTCAGCTGAGAACATTTTGAAGAACCATTTTTGGTTCCATATACAACCCTTTCCACAGAGGGCTCTACCTGGAACCTTTTTTCTAAGAGTGTAGTCTTCCCCCCGTCCATATCACTAACTTCCTGCTCTCCTCTCTCTCTCCATTCTCTCTGTCTTTTCCGTTCTCCAGCACTCCGGTCATGGAGTGTGTCCTCTCTCCATTCTCTCTGTCTTCTCCGTTCTCCAGCACTCCAACGCTCCGGTCATGGAGTGTGTCCTCTCTCCATTCTCTCTGTCTTCTCCGTTCTCCAGCACTCCAACGCTCCGGTCATGGAGTGTGTCCTCTCTCCATTCTCTCTGTCTTCTCCGTTCTCCAGCACCCCGGTCAGGGAGTGTGTCAGATCAGGGAGTGTGTCAGATCAGGGAGTGTGTCAGATCAGGGAGTGTGTCAGGTCAGGGAGTGTGTCAGGTCAGGGAGTGTGTCTGTGTGACAATATTGTAACCTTGACTACGAACCCAACAGACAACACACTGTCACAGAGGTAAGTCACCCACCTCTCTGTCCCTCTTCTCCTAATTTCTACGTCTCACTCTTTCTCATCCTCTCTCTCTCGTTCTCTCTCTCATCCTCCTCTCTCTCTTGTTCTCTTTCTCGTCCTCCTCTCTCTCTCTCGTTCTCTCTCTCGTCTTCCTCTCTCTCTCGTCCTCCTCTCTCTCTCGTTCTCTCTCTCGTCCTCCTCTCTCTCGTTCTCTCTCTCGTCTTCCTCTCTCTCTCGTTCTCTCTCTCGTTCTCTCTCTCGTCTTCCTCTCTCTCTCGTTCTCTCTCTCGTCCTCCTCTCTCTCTCTCGTTCTCTCTCTCGTCCTCCTCTCTCTCTCTCGTCCTCCTCTCTCTCGTCCTCCTCTCTCGCTCGTCCTCCTCTCTCTCTCGTCCTCCTCTCTCTCTCGTCCTCTCTCTCTCTCGTCCTCTCTCTCGTCCTCCTCTCTCTCTCTCTCTCGTCCTCCTCTCTCTCTCTCTCGTCCTCCTCTCTCTCTCTCATCCTCCTCTCTCTCTCGTCCTCCTCTCTCTCTCTCGTTCTCTCTCTCGTCCTCCTCTCTCTCTCTCGTCCTCCTCTCTCTCTCTCATCCTCCTCTCTCTCTCTCATCCTCTCTCTCTCGTTCTCTCTCTCGTCCTCCTCTCTCTCTCGTCCTCCTCTCTCTCTCTCATCCTCCTCTCTCTCTCTCGTCCTCCTCTCTCTCTCATCCTCATCTCTCATTCTCTCTCTCGTCCTCCTCTCTCTCTCTCGTCCTCTCTCTCGTCCTCCTCTCTCTCTCATCCTCCTCTCTCTCTCGTCCTCCTCTCTCTCTCTCGTTCTCTCTCTCTCATCCTCCTCTCTCTCTCATTCTCTCTCTCGTCCTCCTCTCTCTATCTCGTCCTCTCTCTCGTCCTCCTCTCTCTCATCCTCCTCTCTCTCTCGTTCTCTCTCTCGTCCTCCTCTCTCTCTCTCGTCCTCTCTCTCGTCCTCCTCTCTCGTCATCCTCTCTCTCTTGTCCTCCTCTCTCTCTCGTCCTCCTCTCTCTCTCGTCCTCCTCTCTCTCGTCCTCCTCTCTCTCTCGTCCTCCTCTCTCTCTCTCGTTCTCTCTCTCGTCCTCCTCTCTCTCGTCCTCCTCTCTCTCTCTCATCCTCCTCTCTCTCTCTCGTCCTCTCTCTCTCTCATCCTACTCTCTCTCTCATCCTCGCTCTCATCCTCCTCTCTCTCTCGTCATCCTCCTCTCTCTCTCGTTCTCTCTCTCGTCCACCTCTCTCTCTCTCGACCTCTCTCGCGTCCTCCTCTCTCTCTCTCGTCCTCCTCTCTCTCTCTCTCTCTCTCGTCCTCTCTCTCGTCCTACTCTCTCTCTTGTCCTCCTCTCTCGTCCTCTCTCTCTCTCTCGTCCTCCTCTCTCTCTCTCGTCCTCCTCTCTCTCTCTCTCGTTCTCTCTCTCGTCCTCCTCTCTCTCTCGTCCTCCTCTCTCTCTCATCCTCCTCTCTCTCTCTCGTCCTCCTCTCTCTCTCTCATCCTCCTCTCTCTCTCGTCCTCCTCTCTCTCTCTCATCCTCCTCTCTCTCTCTCGTCCTCCTCTCTCTCTCTCATCCTCCTCTCTCTCTCATTCTCTCTCTCGTCCTCCTCTCTCTCTCTCGTCCTCTCTCTCGTCCTCTCTATCTCTCTCGTCCTCCTCTCTCTCTCTCGTCCTCCTCTCTCTCTCTCTCGTCCTCCTCTCTCTCTCTCGTTCTCTCTCTCGTCCTCCTCGCTCTCTCTCGTCCTCCTCTCTCTCTCTCATCCTCCTCTCTCTCTCGTTCTCTCTCTCGTCCTCCTCTCTCTCTCGTCCTCCTCTCTCTCTCAACCTCCTCTCTCGCTCTCGTCCTCCTCTCTCTCTCTTGTCCTCCTCTCTCTCTCTCGTCCTCCTCTCTCTCTCGTCCTCCTCTCTCTCTCTCGTCCTCCTCTCTCTCTCTCATCCTCCTCTCTCTCTCGTCCTCCTCTCTCTCTCTCATCCTCCTCTCTCTCTCATTCTCTCTCTCGTCCTCCTCTCTCTCTCTCATCCTCCTCTCTCTCGTCCTCCTCTCTCTCTCTCATCCTCCTCTCTCTCTCATTCTCTCTCTCGTCCTCCTCTCTCTCTCATCCTCCTCTCTCTCTCGTTCTCTCTCTCGTCGTCCTCTCTCTCTCTCGTCCTCTCTCTCGTCCTCCTCTTTCTCTCGTCCTCCTCTCTCTCTTGTCCTCCTCTCTCTCTCGTCCTCCTCTCTCTCTCGTCCTCCTCTCTCTCGTCCTCCTCTCTCTCTCGTCCTCCTCTCTCTCTCTCGTCCTCCTCTCTCTCTCTCGTCCTCCTCTCTCTCGTCCTCCTCTCTCTCGTCCTCCTCTCTCTCTCATCCTCCTCTCTCTCTCTCGTCCTCCTCTCCGTCTCTCATCCTACTCTCTCTCGTTCTCTCTCTCGTCCTCCTCTCTCTCTCGTCCTCCTCTCTCTCTCTCATCCTCTCTCTCATCCTCCTCTCTCTCTCTCATCCTTCTCTCTCTCTCGTTCTCTCTCTCGTCCTCCTCTCTCTCTCTCGACCTCTCTCGCGTCCTCCTCTCTCTCTCTCGTCCTCCTCTCTCTCTCGTCCTCTCTCTCGTCCTCCTCTCTCTCTCGTCCTCCTCTCTCTCTTGTCCTCCTCTCTCGTCCTCCTCTCTCTCTCTCTCTCTCGTCCTCTCTCTCGTCCTCCTCTCTCTCTCGTCCTCCTCTCTCTCTTGTCCTCCTCTCTCGTCCTCTCTCTCTCTCGTCCTCCTCTCTCTCTCTCGTCCTCCTCTCTTTCTCATCCTCCTCTCTCTCTCGTCCTCCTCTCTCTCTCTCGTCCTCCTCTCTCTCTCTCGTCCTCCTCTCTCTCTTCTTCCCTCTCTCTTCACCACTCTATTTGTTCATGCTTGTGTGATTGTCGGATTTGAAACAGGGACATTCTGTATGTTTCTTTATTTATTATGAATTTTTAAGTTTAAACATGCTACCGTCCCTCCCCTGATTGGAGTAAACTAACCTACCTTCCCTCCCCTAATTGGAGTAAACTAACCTACCGTCCCTCCCCTGATTGGAGTAAACTAACCTACCGTCCCTCCCCTGATTGGAGTAAACTAACCTACCGTCCCTCCCCTGATTGGAGTAAACTAACCTACCTTCCCTCCCCTGATTGGAGTAAACTAACCTACCTTCCCTCCCCTGATTGGAGTAAACTAACCTACCGTCCCTCCCCTGATTGGAGTAAACTAACCTACCTTCCCTCCCCTGATTGGAGTAAACTAACCTACCGTCCCTCCTCTGATTGGAGTAAACTAACCTACTTTCCCTCCCCTGATTAGAGTAAACTAACCTACCGTCCCTCCCCTGATTGGAGTAAACTACCCTACCGTCCCTCCCCTGATTGGAGTAAACTAACCTACCATCCCTCCCCTGATTGGAGTAAACTACCCTACCGTCCCTCCCCTGATTGGAGTAAACTAACCTACCGTCCCTCCCCTGATTGGAGTAAACTAACCTACCGTCCCTCCCCTGATTGGAGTAAACTAACCTACCGTCCCTCCCCTGATTGGAGTAAACTAACCTACCTTCCCTCCCCTGATTGGAGTAAACTAACCTACCGTCCCTCCCCTGATTGGAGTAAACTAACCTACCGTCCCTCCCCTGATTGGAGTAAACTAACCTACCGTCCCTCCCCTGGAGTAAACGAACCTCTCACATCTAAGCTACCTGTAGTTGAATAATTAGACATATATTCCTAATGTTCTTTTTCTTTAAGTCTGTTGACTGACTGACTACCAATAGCATGGTATTATTTCACGGTAATAGCTACTGTAAATTGGGACAGTGCAGTTAGATTAACAATACATTTTAAGCTTTCTGCCAACATCAGATATGTCTATGTCCTGGGAAATGTTCTTGTTACTTACAACCTCATGCTAATTACATTAGCCTACGTTAGCTCAACCGTCCCGTGGAAGGGGCACCGATCCCGAAGAAGTTTTGACCAGTAGAGCTACGTTTGTGGATACTGCTCAGATACCGTTTGTGTGTGAACTCTAAACTCTGTTGTTCTGCCTCCTTGAACAAGGCAGTTAACCCACTGTTCCTAGGTCGTCTTTGTAAATAAGAATTTGTCTTTAACTGACTTGCCTAAATAAAAAATATTAATAAGTCTTACATCTCTCTCGTCGCAAAATATCTGTTGTGTTGCTCGTGCAACTTCACATCGCTGAGTGTAGTTGTACAACATCGTTACTTAGCTAGCTAGTTGGCTAGCTAGGTTGCTAATGTAGCTATTTAGCTACTAACTATAGCCTCAGTGGCTAATGCCGTCAACCTTCATAAGGTTAGTTGGCTAGCTAGGTTGCTAATGTAGCTATTTAGCTACTAACTATAGCCTCAGTGGCTAATGCCGTCAACCTTCATAAGGTTAGTTGGCTAGCTAGGTTGCTAATGTAGCTATTTAGCTACTAACTATAGCCTCAGTGGCTAACGCCGTCAACCTTCATAAGGTTAGTTGGCTAGCTAGGTTGCTAATGTAGCTATTTAGCTACTAACTATAGCCTCAGTGGCTAACGCCGTCAACCTTCATAAGGTTAGTTGGCTAGCTAGGTTGCTAATGTAGCTATTTAGCTACTAACTATAGCCTCAGTGGCTAATGCCATCAACCTTCATAATACGACAAGAGTAGCCTATCTAAGTTACACTATTATATATACCCACTAAGTTACACCTAAAAACTATCACCTGCTCAGATACAACTGGTACAAATATCAAACACAAACATTATTTCGCACAACAAACCACACACAATCGACCACCGTGTTAACTGACGTCAGGTAGCTAGCTAACTGGCTATAGCTAGCGATGATCTAGCTAGCTGACCCACCTTTAGCATGTTCGCTACACGGTACACAACACAACACTGGCAAAATGAAATCATCACTGAAGCTTAGTACTTCATTTTGGTATAGCTTCACGGCGTCAGCCCGCCTTACTCACAGGTGCACGAAGCAGTCAGCTGATCATTTAGAGGTGTGATTTTTGTCTTTTCTTTTTGTGTGTTGTAACCAAAACGTTTTTCTTCTTCTTGGCTGTTGACAAAACCCACGTTAGTGGTGAATTTACCGACACCAACTGGACCAGGGAAGCTCTAACAGGGAAGCTCTAACCAGTTTTTAAACCCTACCAGTCAAACCAGTCTCCCTTAGGAAACGGCATACATAATTAAATACAACATCACCTGAAGGTTTTCTTAACAATTTAATTAACCTGCTAAATACCATCATTCACAACTATGGATTTTTATTTTATATGTGCTTGTGTTCTTTTCACTCTGTCATTTAGGTTAGTGTTGTGGAGTAACTACAATGTTGTTGATCCATCCTCAGTTTTCTCCTTTAACAGCCATTAAACTCTGTAACTGTTTTAAAGTCAGTCCCCATTGGCCTCGTGATGAAATCCCTGAGCGGTTTCCTTCCTGTATCTTTGTTGTGACTGGGTGTATTGTTACACCATCTAAAATGTAATTAATAATTTCACCATGCTCATAGGGATATTTAATATTTATTTTTGAAAAATTATCCATCTACCAACAGGTGGCCTTCTTTGCGAGGCATTGTAAGACCTCCCTGGTCTTTGTGGTTGAATCTGTGTTTGAAATATACTGCTTGGCTGAGTGAATTTACAGATTATTAAATCAACTAGTATAAGTAGTGTTTGTGAAGTAAATATATTGATTAAGGACTTCTGTCTAGGTGCTGTTTCTGCCTTCTGAGATAGAGGAGACACTTGTAAAGTCATTAAACCTCTCTACATTACCTTCTGAGACAGACGAGACACTTGTAAAGTCATTAAACACTTCTAAAGTTGACATTGATCAGCATTATATTGTTTGAGTTCTCTTTTTTTGCTAGAGGAAAAGAATAGGCTCTCTCAGAGTCCATAACAAAAGCACGCTCCATCACCATGTTGATTCCAAATAAAATGTATTTGAGTATTTAGGCATTAAGCATCATTATAGTATGTTAAATAATTATTAAAGTTATTAAAGAAATAATTTGTTCAACTCTCCATATTCTCCAATTAAATAAATTCAAACAGGTGCAGGCCTATAACCACTGGAGTAGTTCTGTTGTACTGCAAGCATCCTGTCACGGTCTTCCTCCTCTTCTTCTGAAGAGGAGAGGCGAGAAGGATCAGAGGACCAAAACGCGGCGTGGTATGTGTTCATAGTGAATATTTAATTAGAGAAAGTACTGAACACTGCAACACTATACAAAAACACTAAACCAATGACGACCGTGAAGCTACAAATCAGACCTGTGCTGAACACAAGCCACTAACATAGACAATCACCCACAAACAAACAGTGCAACCCAGGCTACCTAAGTATGATTCTCAATCAGAGACAACTAATGACACCTGCCTCTGATTGAGAACCATACTAGGCCGAAACATAGAAATACCCAAATCATAGAAAAACCAACATAGACTGCCCACCCCAACTCACGCCCTGACCATACTAAATAAATACAAAACAACGGAAATAAAGGTCAGAACGTGACACAACCACACATCTTGACCCACCGCGGGGGACAGAGCTGGCGGATCACTAAGAGCAGTGTGTGTATAATGACTTCTAAACATCAATGTGAATTCTGTCCTCTCTGGACACCGGTAGAGCCAAAGCAAGTGCAGTCATTCATTCAGAGGTAATCAACTACATGTTCAGTTGGCATAGCTACATTTCTTGTACATTCCACCTTGTGATTCAGTTAATTAATTAATTTATATATAATTGTCCAGCAAAGAGATGTAAATAATGATTGACAGGTGCATAATTGTGGCTTTGTGCATACATCCTGCTAGTTTGTCCCTCTCTTTAATAAACTCTGCCGTTGCTCATGTTTCTTCAACATTCATTCAACAAATTCATTAAAAAGATAACTGACATGTGATGATATCATGTTGCCCAAATTCATTAAAAAGATAACTGACATGTGATGATATCATGTTGCCCAAATTGATTACACGTACAGTACCAGTCAACAGTTTGGACACACCTACTCATTCCAGGGTTTTTCTCCATATTTACTATTTTCTACATTGTAGAATAACAGTGAAGACATCAAAACTATGGAATAACACATGTGGAATCATGTAGTAACCACAAAAAAGTGTTAAACAAATCAAAATGTATTTTATATTTGAGAATCTTCCAAGTAGCCACCCTTTGCCTTGATGACAGCTTTGCACACTCTTGGCATTCTCTCAGAATTGAGTATGATGAAGATGAAGATGGATGTGAGATCCTTGCTCTGTATGGTACTCTGCCGTGAATTAGTTCTGGACATGAGGACTGTGAAGAGTGTAACGATCTGGTTGTAGTGGGTGAGAAGTCAGGCGCAGGAAGCAGAGAGTTCAGGGGAGTGCTATTTAATGCACTAACGACGAACATAAGCCAACCCCCACGAAAAACACAGGGCACACAACAAAACAAATGCCCCAACCACTGGGACTCAAACAGTCCAGCAAAACCCCACGAAATGGGAAACCTCATTCGTGCACACAGGTCACACAAAACAATCCCTCTCAAAGAGCAGGCGGGCCTCCTGGTAATTATAGCCCGACTAATCAGCCTAAACACAAAACAGGTGAAACCAATCAACAGAAAGGGGAAAAGGGATCAGTGGCAGCTAGTAGGCCGGTGACGACGACCGCCGAGCGTCACCCGAACAGGAAGGGGAGCCACCTTCGGTAGGAGTCGTGACCAAGAGACCCCTGGTGACAGTAATCAAGATGGGATAAGATCAGAGCCTAAACAACTAATTCAACAGATTTGTTTTTGTGTGTCAAAACAAAATGGAGAACGTGTTTTTTTTTTACGGCAGATTATACCCCTCCCCATCTTCACAACAACTTGTTGTAATATGTTCAGACGAACTGGAATATTACACAATTACATTTCTTATCGTCTTCAGTTATTTCCTCAAGGACAGAGTTCCTGTTTAGTGTCTTTCCTGTTCTCCTTTCTGATAAAGGTGTTGCAGCTGTTCCCCTCTGCCACATGGTGTTCTCTGGCAGAGAGAGGATGAGAGGGAGGAGATAGGGAGAGAAAGCGCAAGAGAGAGGAAGAAAGAGAGACAGAGGGAGGCGTAGGTTAGAAGAAAAATACTTCCCGTGGGAGAGAGAGTTTCTCAACACCTCTGCTCTGCGAGTCGGGACACGATTCTGATCGGAACACCATGGCCGGGAGGGCAGAGAGAGACGGGATCCAGAAAAACGGGATTCCAGTCTGGTTCCAGGCCGGCCTCGTGGAGCAGCATACCATTCCGACATTTTCCCACGAGAAAACCTGCAGCGTTTTTTGGTTTAGGAGAAAAAGAAAGAGAAAGAGAAAGAGAGAAAGAGAGAGAGAAGTTAGGGGAAACCTTGGGCCGTGTTTTGGGGTCGAGGAGTCGGTTTTGGGGTGTGAAGGGTTCCGACAGGCTATCTTATATGACCCATGACCAACAAACCCCAAATCCAAAATATACCTTATGTTGCGTGGGATGTAACTTTCTCTCCCTCTCCCTCTCTCCCTCCCTTCCTTGTCCTCTTGGCACAGGGTCTGTCCTGTCAGCTCCTATCTGATGAGGGCATATCTGTCAAACCAGTTTAGTTTCATTGGAAGCAGAATCTGTCTCTCTACCACACACCAGAAACTATTCTCCTCTAACCCTAACCCCTAGACCAGGGGTTCTCAAACCTCTTCTAAGGGACTCCCAGTCATTCCATGTATTAAACAATTCCACACCTAGAACACGTTATTCAACTAAGTCAACTAATAATCAACGTGGGCTAACGCAGGGTTACAACAGCATTCTGAAATGTCTGTGGATCCCCGAGTAGAGATATCTCCTCTTGTCACAGTGGGAACCAATGGTGTCTCTATGGTCTCTTATATATACATATTATAATCCGTGTTATAATCCATGTTATAATATATGTTATAATCCATGTTATAATATATGTTATAATCTGTGTTATAATCCGTGTTATAATATATGTTATAATCCGTGTTATAATCCATGTTATAATCCGTGTTATAATATGTTATAATCCGTGTTATAATCCATGTTATAATCCATGTTATAATACATGTTATAATCTGTGTTATAATCCGTGTTATAATCTGTGTTATAATACATGTTATAATCCGTGTTATAATCCGTGTTATAATCCATGTTATAATCCATGTTATAATCCGTGTTATAATCCGTGTTATAATCCATGTTATAATCCATGTTATAATACATGTTATAATCCGTGTTATAATCCATGTTATAATACGTGTTATAATCCGTGTTATAATCCGTGTTATAATCCGTGTTATAATCCATGTTATAATCCATGTTATAATCCGTGTTATAATCCGTGTTATAATCCGTGTTATAATCCGTGTTATAATCCATGTTATAATACATGTTATAATCCGTGTTATAATCCGTGTTATAATCCGTGTTATAATCCATGTTATAATATGTTATAATACATGTTATAATCTGTGTTATAATCCGTGTTATAATCCGTGTTATAATCCGTGTTATGATCCGTGTTATAATACATGTTATAATCTGTGTTATAATATATGTTATAATATATGTTATAATATATGTTATAATACATGTTATAATCCGTGTTATAATCCGTGTTATAATACATGTTATAATACATGTTATAATCCGTGTTATAATCCGTGTTATAATCCGTGTTATGATCCGTGTTATAATACATGTTATAATCTGTGTTATAATATATGTTATAATATATGTTATAATATATGTTATAATACATGTTATAATCCGTGTTATAATACATGTTATAATACATGTTATAATCCGTGTTATAATACATGTTATAATCCGTGTTATAATACATGTTATAATCCATGTTATAATCCATGTTATAATCCATGTTATAATATGTTATAATCCGTGTTATAATCCGTGTTATAATCCATGTTATAATACATGTTATAATCCGTGTTATAATACATGTTATAATCCATGTTATAATACATGATATAATACATGTTATAATCCGTGTTATAATCCATGTTATAATATATATTATAATCCGTGTTATAATCCGTGTTATATTCCGTGTTATAATACATGTTATAATATATGTTATAATCCATGTTATAATATATGTTATAATATATGTTATAATCAGTGTTATAATCCATGTTAGAATCCATGTTATAATCCATGTTATAATATATGTTATAATCTGTGTTATAATCCGTGTTATAATATATGTTATAATCCGTGTTATAATCCATGTTATAATATATGTTATAATCCATGTTATAATACATGTTATAATCCGTGTTATAATCCATGTTATAATACATGTTATAATCCGTGTTATAATCCGTGTTATAATCCGTGTTATAATCCATGTTATAATCCATGTTATAATCCATGTTATAATCCATGTTATAATGTGTTATAATACATGTTATAATCTGTGTTATAATCCATGTTATAATCCATGTTATAATGTGTTATAATACATGTTATAATCTGTGTTATAATATATGTTATAATACATGATATAATACATGTTATAATCCGTGTTATAATCCATGTTATAATATATATTATAATCCGTGTTATAATCCGTGTTATAATCCATGTTATAATCCGTGTTATAATACATGTTATAATATATGTTATAATCCGTGTTATAATATGTTATAATCTGTGTTATAATCTGTGTTATAATCCGTGTTATAATCCATGTTATATTACATGTTATAATATATGTTATAATCCGTGTTATAATATGTTATAATCTGTGTTATAATCTGTGTTATAATCCATGTTATAATTCATGTTATAATCCATGTTATAATATATGTTATAATCCGTGTTATAATCCGTGTTATAATCCATGTTATAATTCATGGTATAATCCATGTTATAACATGTTATAATCCATGTTATAATACATGTTATAATCCATGTTATAATACATGTTATAATCCGTGTTATAATCCGTGTTATAATCCATGTTATAATCCATGTTATAATCCATGTTATAATGTGTTATAATACATGTTATAATCTGTGTTATAATCCATGTTATAATCCATGTTATAATGTGTTATAATACATGTTATAATCCGTGTTATAATATGTTATAATACATGATATAATACATGTTATAATCCGTGTTATAATCCATGTTATAATATATATTATAATCCGTGTTATAATCCGTGTTATAATCCATGTTATAATACGTGTTATAATACATGTTATAATATATGTTATAATCCGTGTTATAATATGTTATAATCTGTGTTATAATCTGTGTTATAATCCGTGTTATAATCCATGTTATAATATATGTTATAATCCGTGTTATAATATATGTTATAATCCATGTTATAATCCGTGTTATAATCCGTGTTATAATATATGTTATAATCCGTGTTATAATCCGTGTTATAATCCATGTTATAATCCATGTTATAACATGTTATAATCCATGTTATAATCCATGTTATAATCCATGTTATAATCCATGTTATAATCCATGTTATAATACGTGTTATAATACATGTTATAATCCGTGTTATAATACATGTTATAATCCGTGTTATAATCCGTGTTATAATATATGTTATAATACATGTTATAATCCCTGTTATAATACATGTTATAATACATGTTATAATCCATGTCATAATATATGTTATAATCCATGTTATAATACATGTTATAATACATGTTATAATCCGTGTTATAATCCGTGTTATAATCCGTGTTATACTCCATGTTATAATCCATGTTATAATATGTTATAATCCGTGTTATAATCCGTGTTATAATACATGTTATAATCCATGTTATAATCCATGTTATAATCCATGTTATAATATGTTATAATCCGTGTTATAATCCGTGTTATAATACATGTTATAATCCGTGTTATAATCCATGTTATAATCCATGTTATAATATGTTATAATCCATGTTATAATACATGTTATAATACATGTTATAATCCGTGTTATAATCCGTGTTATAATCCGTGTTATACTCCATGTTATAATCCATGTTATAATATGTTATAATCCGTGTTATAATCCGTGTTATAATACATGTTATAATCCATGTTATAATCCATGTTATAATCCATGTTATAATATGTTATAATCCATGTTATAATATGTTATAATCCGTGTTATAATCCGTGTTATAATACATGTTATAATCCGTGTTATAATCCATGTTATAATCCATGTTATAATATGTTATAATCCGTGTTATAATCCGTGTTATAATCCGTGTTATAATCCGTGTTATAATCCGTGTTATAATCCATGTTATAATCCATGTTATAATCCATGTTATAATGTGTTATAATACATGTTATAATCTGTGTTATAATCCATGTTATAATCCATGTTATAATGTGTTATAATACATGTTATAATCCGTGTTATAATATGTTATAATACATGATATAATACATGTTATAATCCGTGTTATAATCCATGTTATAATATATATTATAATCCGTGTTATAATCCGTGTTATAATCCATGTTATAATACGTGTTATAATACATGTTATAATATATGTTATAATCCGTGTTATAATATGTTATAATCTGTGTTATAATCTGTGTTATAATCCGTGTTATAATCCATGTTATAATATATGTTATAATCCGTGTTATAATATATGTTATAATCCATGTTATAATCCGTGTTATAATCCGTGTTATAATATATGTTATAATCCGTGTTATAATCCGTGTTATAATCCATGTTATAATCCATGTTATAACATGTTATAATCCATGTTATAATCCATGTTATAATCCATGTTATAATCCATGTTATAATCCATGTTATAATACGTGTTATAATACATGTTATAATCCGTGTTATAATACATGTTATAATCCGTGTTATAATCCGTGTTATAATATATGTTATAATACATGTTATAATCCCTGTTATAATACATGTTATAATACATGTTATAATCCATGTCATAATATATGTTATAATCCATGTTATAATACATGTTATAATACATGTTATAATCCGTGTTATAATCCGTGTTATAATCCGTGTTATACTCCATGTTATAATCCATGTTATAATATGTTATAATCCGTGTTATAATCCGTGTTATAATACATGTTATAATCCATGTTATAATCCATGTTATAATCCATGTTATAATATGTTATAATCCGTGTTATAATCCGTGTTATAATACATGTTATAATCCGTGTTATAATCCATGTTATAATCCATGTTATAATATGTTATAATCCGTGTTATAATCCGTGTTATAATCCGTGTTATAATCCGTGTTATAATACATGTTATAATCCATGTTATAATCCATGTTATAATCCATGTTATAATATGTTATAATCCGTGTTATAATCCGTGTTATAATTCATGTTATAATCCGTGTTATAATACATGTTATAATCCATGTTATAATATATGTTATAATCCGTGTCATAATCCGTGTTCTAATATGTTATAATCCGTGTTATAATACATGTTATAATCCGTGTTATAATTCGTGTTATAATCCATGTTATAATACATGTTATAATCCGTGTTATAATCCGTGTTATAATATATGTTATAATCCGTGTTATAATACATGTTATAATCCGTGTTATAATACATGTTATAATACATGTTATAATCCGTTTTATAATACATGTTATAATACATGTTATAATCCGTGAAATAATCTGTGTTATAATATGTTATAATCTGTGTTATAATACATGTTATAATACATGTTATAATCCGTGTTATAATCCATGTTATAATACATGTTATAATACATGTTATAATCCATGTTATAATACATGTTATAATCCGTGTTATAATCCGTGTTATAATCCATTTATAATATATGTTATAATCCGTATTATAATACATGTTATAATCCGTGTTATAATCCGTGTTATAATCTATGTTATAATTAATGTTATAATCCGTGTTATAATCTGTGTTATAATACATGTTATAATACATGTTATAATCCGTGTTATGATCCATGTTATAATACATGTTATAATACATGTTATAATCCATGTTATAATACATGTTATAATCCGTGTTATAATCCGTGTTATAATCCATTTATAATATATGTTATAATCCGTATTATAATACATGTTATAATCCGTGTTATAATCCATTTATAATATATGTTATAATCCGTATTATAATACATGTTATAATCCGTGTTATAATCCATGTTATAATCTATGTTATAATTAATGTTATAATTAATGTTATAATCCGTGTTATAATCCGTGTTATAATCCGTGTTATAATCCGTGTTATAATCCGTGTTATAATCCATGTTATAATATATGTTATAATCCGTATTATAATACATGTTATAATCCATGTTATAATATATGTTATAATCCGTATTATAATACATGTTATAATCCGTGTTATAATCCATGTTATAATCTATGTTATAATTAATGTTATAATTAATGTTATAATCCGTGTTATAATCCGTGTTATAATCCGTGTTATAATCCGTGTTATAATCCATGTTATAATACATGTTAAGCAACGCGTCCCTGGATACAGCCCTTAGCCGTGGTATATTGACCATGTACCACAAACCCCCGAGGTGCCTTATTGCTGTTATAAACTGGTTACCAACGTAATTAGAGCAGTACAAATACATGTTTTGTCATACCCGTGGTATATGGTGTCATGCACTTATATAAAGTCTCCCTACAAGTCAATTCAGTCACATCAGAAGAATATGCCGATCTGATGCCTCTTATCTGAAACTGACCACGGTCCTCAACACAAAGGCTTAAGGAAAGGGGGTACAAAGACACTTGGGTAAAACATGCCGAATGAATTGTTGTTGAAGAACTAACACAGTTAGGAAGCCTGTGCAGAACGTGTCCCATCATGCATCACCCAATACTCACCACTGGGGGAAGGCATTCAAGGACATTATCAGGAAGCACTGTTACATTATTGATACTGACCCTCAATTGAAACCCATTTTTAAATATCCTCCACGTATGCTTTTTTAAAAGATTCCCCCCCCAAAATATGAGAGACACTGTGGGTTACATCTGATTACCCAGCAGAGAAAACGGGAACTTCACGGAAGGTAATTATGAAACGCGGCCAATGTCCTTAACGCAGCTTCACGAAAACAACTAATTTACCCACAACCCCCCACAGGAAAAATATTTAAGATCAAAGGGCCTAATTCCCTGCATGTCCAACAATGTTATTTACATGTTGAAATGTCCTAGTGGTCTGTCTTACAAAGGGGAAACCCCTGTAGGAGCCTTAAGACCCCGATCAGTGAGCACCGCAGCAACATACGGACAGGTGAGACAATCCGTCTTGCCTATGCCGCCCTGTACCATCACTCATTCATATATCTTTATGTACATATTCTTTATCCCTTTACACTTGTGTGTATAAGGTAGTGGTTTTGGAATTGTTAGGTTAGATTACTCGTTGGTTATTACTGCATTGTCAAATCAAATCAAATCAAATTTTATTTGTCACATACACATGGTTAGCAGATGTTAATGCGAGTGTAGCGAAATGCTTGTGCTTCTAGTTCCGACAATGCAGTAATAACAAGTAATCTAACTAACAATTCCAAAACTACTGTCTTGTACACAGTGTAAGGGGATAAAGAATATGTACATAAGGATATATGAATGAGTGATGGTACAGAGCAGCATAGGCAAGATACAGTAGATGGTATCGGGTACAGTATGTACAAATGAGATGAGTATGTAAACAAAGTGGCATAGTTAAAGTGGCTAGTGATACATGTATTACATAAGGATACCGTCGATGATATAGAGTACAGTATATACGTATGCGTATGAGATGAATAATGTAGGGTAAGTAACATTTATATAAGGTAGCATTGTTTAAAGTGGCTAGTGATATATTTACATCATTTCCCATCAATTCCCATTATTAAAGTGGCTGGAGTTGAGTCAGTGTCAGTGTGTTGGCAGCAGCCACTCAGTGTTAGTGGTGGCTGTTTAACAGTCTGATGGCCTTGAGATAGAAGCTGTTTTTCAGTCTCTCGGTCCCAGCTTTGATGCACCTGTACTGACCTCGCCTTCTGGATGATAGCGGGGTGAACAGGCAGTGGCTCGGGTGGTTGATGTCCTTGATGATCTTTATGGACTTCCTGTGACATCGGGTGGTGTAGGTGTCCTGGAGGGCAGGTAGTTTGCCCCCGTTGATGCGTTGTGCAGACCTCACTACCCTCTGGAGAGCCTTACGGTTGAGGGCGGTGCAGTTGCCATACCAGGCGGTGATACAGCCCGCCAGGATGCTCTCGATTGTGCATCTGTAGAAGTTTGTGAGTGCTTTTGGTGACAAGCCGAATTTCTTCAGCCTCCTGAGGTTGAAGAGGCGCTGCTGCGCCTTCTTCACGATGCTGTCTGTGTGAGTGGACCAATTCAGTTTGTCTGTGATGTGTATGCCGAGGAACTTAAAACTTGCTACCCTCTCCACTACTGTTCCATCGATGTGGATAGGGGGGTGTTCCCTCTGCTGTTTCCTGAAGTCCACAATCATCTCCTTAGTTTTGTTGACGTTGAGTGTGAGGTTGTTTTCCTGACACCACACTCCGAGGGCCCTCACCTCGGAACTAGAAGCACAAGCATTTCGCTACACTCGCATTAACATCTGCTAACCATGTGACCATTAACATCTGCTAACCATGTGTATGTGACAAATAAAATTTGATTTGATTTTGATTTGATTTGATTTGACAAAACATCTGGTTGCTGCTCATTTTGTACAAACTGGACCTCCTATGAGTTCTCTGGAGACACATTGGAATAGAAATGGTCAAGACGTCACGCAGGGGGGGGAGGGGACATCGAGAGGAATGTCTTCTTCAAAGGGAATCTTCTAGATCCACAGTACCGACACACTGTCTCCTCTTGGCCTTTAACGAGGAGTTTGACTTGAAACCGTTTTTGATAGTTTCAATATATCTAAATTGTGTGTTTACATTTTTTTTTTAAATCCTGATTGAAAATTGTATGTATATTACTGTAAAAAATGTATCACATTCTCTGTGTATGATCATATATTTTGATACATTTAATGTTAATATTGTGAAACTATGTTATAAATAAAATGTTGTAAAAAATGTTACTTCCTGTTTCAGGAAGTGATGTCACTGTGTTCCGCCCCTATTTATAGGACCTTCCTCCCAGACCTGGGGTATGAACGCCTGATGAAGACCCAAGGGTCAAAACATTGTTTTAAATAAATATCACCTGGGAGCACGAGCAGTGGATGTGCTGTGTTTTCCTTCCTGTTTTCGACTACAGCACCTGCCTGGAGGTGCGGTGTTTTCCTTCCTGTTTTCGACTACAGCACCTGCCTGGATGTGCGTTGTTTTCCTTCCTGTTTTCGACTACAACACCTGCCTGGATGTGCGTTGTTTTCCTTCCTGTTTTCGACTACAGCACCTGCCTGGATGTGCGTTGTTTTCCTTCCTGTTTTCGACTACAGCACCTGCCTGGATGTGCGTTGTTTTCCTTCCTGTTTTCGACTACAGCACCTGCCTGGATGTGCGTATGATCTTCAGCTTTTGTATATGAGGTCTGATATTACCACGGCTGTCAAACAATCAGCGCTCATGGTTCGAACCTCCCCAGTTCATTACACGTTGTTGCAATCCGTGTTATAATATAATCCATGTTAAAATACATGTGTGTCTGGGTGTGGACACACACACACACACACACACACACACACACACACACACACACACACACACACACACACACACACACACACACACACACACACACACACACACACACACACACACACACACACACACACACACACACACCTGTGTTGTAGCCATGGGAGAGCCCTGTGGTAAAGGTTGGATCTCTCAGTGTTGCCCAGAGTTGCATTTGCATATCATTTCCATATCTTTGCATTCCCTGTAATCTTGGCCAATTAAAAGTCTCTGTGTGAAATAAGGGATGTATTACCCCAACGTAAATCCCCATCCAGAGATGATATCTCTCTCCCTTTCTCTCTTCTTTTCTTTCTAACTCCTCTGTTATCTCAATTATTTATTACTTTTTCTCCTCTCTTCCTTCTACTTCTCTATTCTCTAATCTCTATTCTCTCTCTCTCTCTCTCTCTCTCTCTCTCTCTCTCTCTCTCTCTCCCTCTCTCTCTCTCTCTCCATCTCCATCTCTCTCTCTCTCTCTCTCGCCCCTCCAACTCTCTCTCTCTCTCTCTCTCTCTCTCTCTCTCTCTCTCTCCATCTCTCTCTCTGTCTCTCTCTCCCTCTCTCTCCCTCTCTCCATCTCCATCTCTCTCTCTCTCTCTCTCGCCCCTCCAACTCTCTCTCTCACTCTCTCTCTCTCTCCATCTCTCTATCCCTCTCTCTCCCCCCCCTCTCTCTCTCTCTCTCTCTCTCCATCTCTCTCTCTGTCTCTCTCTCCCTCTCTCTCCCTCTCTCTCTCTCTCTCTCTACCTCTCTCTCTCCCCCTCTCTCTTCTCCCTTCTCCCTCACCCAATCTCTCTCCTCTTTCTCTATATTCCCCCTCACTCCCTCCCCTCTGTCTGTCTCACCAACATTAGAAACCAGACTTTTTCCTCTTGTGTCAACATTAGATACCAGACGGATATATAGCCATTGCATCCTGTTCCCCCTCACCTCACCTACCTCTCTCACTACTCTCCTCTCCTCACCCCTCCTCACTTCTCTCTCTCTCTCTCACTCCTTCCTCCCCACTTCACTTGGTCCTGTTCCTGTTGAGGATGGCCTGACCGGTTTAGTGTTCTTCCCTGTGTTGCCAAGTCACGGCCTCACGAGTCCAGACTTGCCCCTAGAGAAAGAGAGAGAGAGAGAGAGAGGAGGATGTGGAACAGGTGAATCCCTATCTCCTCTTGTGACTCATTCACCCGTTCCTCCTGTTCTTCTTTTCTCTTTCTTTTGTGTTTTGCTGTTCACCCCACATCCATTCATCCATAATACTATCCCTCCATACCTGTTGAGCCAGATGGGTGACATCTGTCTTCATCCAAACACACCAAGACAAAACCTATTCCCCCTCAGGAGACTGAAAAGATGTGGGGTGGGTCCTCAGATCCTCAAAAGGTTCTACAGCTGCACCATCGAGAGCATCCTGACTGGTTGCATCACTGCCTGGTATGGCAACTGCTCAGCCTCCGACCACAAGGCACCTCAGAGGGTAGTGCGTACGGCCCAGTACATCACTGGGGCCAAGCTTCCTGCCATCCAGGACCTCTATACCGGGCGGTGTAAGAGGAAGGCCCTAAAAATTGTTCAAGAATCCAGCCACCCCAGTCATAGACTGTTCTCTCTGCTGCCGTACGGCAAGCGGTGCCGGAGGGCCAAGTCTACGTCCAAAATACTTCTTAACAGCTTCTACCCCCAAGCCATAAGACTCCTGAACACCTAATCAAATGGCTACCAGGACTATTTGCATTGCTGTCCCCCCCCCTCTTTTACGCTGCTGCTACTCTCTGTTATTATCTATGCATAGTCACATTAACTTTGTTGGGGCGGCAGGTGTTCAGAGCGTTTGGCCAGTAAGTGAAAGGTTGCTGGATCAAATCCCTGAGCTGGTACAAATCTGTCCTCGGCCCTGTTCCCTGATAGGCCGCCATTGTAAATAAGAATTTGTTCTTAACTGACTTTCCTAGTTAAATAAAGGCTTATTTTTTTTATTTTTAAATGATATCTACTATTAGTGGAGTGGACACGGGGCTTATTAGGGGCGTGGGGGAATCCCGGAGTGGACACGGGGCTTATTAGGGGCGTGGGGGAATCCCGGAGTGGGGGCGGGGCTTATTAGGGGCGTGGGGGAATCCCGGAGTGGACACAGGGCTTATTAGGGGCGTGGGGGAATCCCGGAGTGGGGGCGGGCTTATTAGGGGCGTGGGGGAATCCCGGAGTGGACACGGGGCTTATTAGGGGCGTGGGGGAATCCCGGAGTGGACACGGGGCTTATTAGGGGCGTGGGGGAATCCCGGAGTGGGGGCAGGGCTTATTATGGGCGTGGGGGAATCCCGGGGCGGGGCTTATTAGGGTGTGGGGGAATCCCAGAGTGGAGGCAGGGCTTATTAGGGGCGTGGGGGAATCCCGGAGTGGACACGGGGCTTATTAGGGGCGTGGGGGAATCCCGGAGTGGGGGCAGGGCTTATTAGGGGCGTGGGGGAATCCCGGAGTGGACACGGGGCTTATTAGGGGCGTGGGGGAATCCCGGAGTGGACACGGGGCTTATTAGGGGCGTGGGGTTAATTCTGTTCATTTGTTCTGTTGTCATCACATGCTTCTACACCACATAGCCTGGTTCCTCTCTAGGTTTATAATCTCCACCCGGCACAGCCAGAAGAGGACTGGCCACCCCACATAGCCTGGTTCCTCTCTAGGTTTCTTCCTAGGTTCTGGCCTTTCTAGGGAGTTTTTCCTAGCCACCGTGCTTGTACACCTGCATTGCTTGCTGTTTGGGGTTTTAGGCTGGGTTTCTGTACAGCACTTTGAGACATCAGCTGATGTAAGAAGGGCTATATAAATACATTTGATTGATTGATTGAATGATGTTAAGGTTGAACACTGACATTTTTGTTGCTAACAGAAGTGATTTCCTTCGAGAGCCTATTGAAATAGTTACCACTTCATTACATAATCAGAAAATCTTAATATTATTCGTATTATATTCGTATTATATTACAATATGTAATATTCATGTAATATTCATGTAATATTCATGTAATATTCATGTAATATTCAGAAATATTCAAGGACATTTTAATTTTCAGTGTACAAACGTGATGAACCTGGAAAAACATAGGTGACCAAAAATAACTATGTGAAAGCCACGCCTCCGATAACCCACACCTCCAATCTGATAGGCCGTCACCTCTACAATGTATAATTAAAAAAGGTTCAACATTTCACCCCTCCCATCACAAAAATGTTCCGGTTCAAGGCTTTACATAGCTTATAAAAAAAAAAAACTTGCCTACAGATGTCAGATCTTAATTTGACCCATTTCATCACAAGATGAAAATAATCCTGCAGCAGGAGGATTTGAATCAATATTTAAGAAGTATAATTTCCCGCCTTGGGGCAGCTGGAAACAGTGTTTTGTAGGCTATACAGTACAGTACCTAGGGGCTATTGTTTGGGGAAGGCTCTGCAAACCAACCGTCTTCATATCATCAGGAATCATCAAGTATTCTCAGGGCCTGCCAGAGCGCTGTGCAGTGGTCTGAGCAGCACACTTCACCTCCGGTCATCACACTTTGCATGAATGGAAACTAATGTTGGTGTAGCCTACTGTTATTATTTAACCTTATTCGAAGCCTGCTGCCTACCTGCCTCTAAAGGCACCTTTAACTTAATGGGTGGTACTTTTAGGTTACTGTTGTTTAGGTTACCGTTGTTTAGGTTACTGTTGTTTAGGTTTTACTGTTGTTTAGGTTACTGTTGTTTAGGTTACTGTTGTTTAGGTTACTGCTGTTTAGGTTACTGTTGTTTAGGTTACTGTTGTTTGGGTTACCGTTGTTTAGGTGACTGTTGTTTAAGTTACTGTTGTTTAGGTTACTGTTGTTTAGGTTACTGTTGTTTAGGTTACTGTTGTTTAGGTTACTGTTGTTTAGGTTACTGCTGTTTAGGTTACCGTTGTTTAGGTTACTGTTGTTTAGGTTACTGTTGTTTAGGTTACTGTTGTTTGGGTTACTGTTGTTTGGGTTACTGTTGTTTAGGTTACTGTTGTTTGGGTTACCGTTGTTTAGGTGACTGTTGTTTAAGTTACTGTTGTTTAGGTTACTGTTGTTTAGGTTACTGTTGTTTAGGTTACTGTTGTTTAGGTTACTGTTGTTTAGGTTACTGCTGTTTAGGTTACCGTTGTTTAGGTTACTGTTGTTTAGGTTACTGTTGTTTAGGTTACTGTTGTTTAGGTTACTGTTGTTTAGGTGACTGTTGTTTAGGTGACTGTTGTTTAGGTTACTGTTGTTTAGGTGACTGTTGTTTAGGTTACTGTTGTTTAGATTACCGTTGTTTAGGTTACTGTTGTTTAGGTTACTGCTGTTTAGGTTACTGTTGATTAGGTTACTGTTGTTTAGGTTACTGTTGTTTAGGTTACTGTTGTTTAGGTTACTGTTGTTTAGATTACCGTTGTTTAGGTTACTGTTGTTTAGGTTACTGCTGTTTAGGTTACTGTTGATTAGGTTACTGTTGTTTAGGTTACTGTTGTTTAGGTTACTGTTGTTTAGGTTACTGTTGTTTAGATTACCGTTGTTTAGGTTACTGTTGTTTAGGTTACTGCTATTTAGATTACTGCTGTTTAGGTTACTGTTGTTTAGGTTACTGCTGTTTAGGTTACTGTTGTTTAGGTTACTGTTGTTTAGGTTACTGCTGTTTAGGTTACCGTTGTTTAGGTTACTGTTGTTTAGGTTACTGTTGTTTAGGTTACTGTTGTTTAGGTTACTGTTGTTTAGGTTACTGTTGTTTAGGTTACTGCTGTTTAGGTTACTGTTGTTTAGGTTACTGTTGTTTGGGTTACTGTTGTTTGGGTTACTGTTGTTTAGGTTACTGTTGTTTAGGTTACTGTTGTTTAGGTTACTGTGGTTTAGGTTACTGTTGTTTAGGTTACTGCTGTTTAGGTTACTGTTGTTTAGGTTACTGTTGTTTAGGTTACTGCTGTTTGGGTTACTGTTGTTTAGGTTTTACTGTTGTTTGGGTTACTGTTGTTTAGGTTACTGTTGTTTAGGTTACTGCTGTTTGGGTTACTGTTGTTTAGGTTTTACTGTTGTTTGGGTTACTGTTGTTTAGGTTTTACTGTTGTTTAGGTTACTGTTGTTTGGGTTACTGTTGTTTAGGTTTTACTGTTGTTTAGGTTACTGTTGTTTAGGTTACTGTTGTTTAGGTTACTGCTGTTTGGGTTACTGTTGTTTAGGTTTTACTGTTGTTTAGGTTACTGTTGTTTAGGTTTTACTGTTGTTTGGGACGGGATTCGAAGGCAGCATCATTTGTGTTCACATTTCACCGAGCGCGAGACGTTTGTGGTCACTCTGGCTGCTCCATCGTTGTGGACATGACAGGTAAGCTATTTTACTGAATGTTTAACAGGGGTGTTTTACTGTGAACCTGATACCTGAACCTGGCCTTTCTAGGGAGTTTTTCCTAGCCACCGTGCTTCTACACCTGCATTGCTTGCTGTTTGGGGGTTTTAGGCTGGGTTTCTGTACAGCACTTTGAGATATCAGCTGATGTAAGAAGGGCTTTATAAAAATAGATTTGATTGGTTGATACTGCTGCAGAGCTGTTGTTTTTTTCCTCATTCATAACTACGACCACAACTGTGCATATTAATGACACCAACGTTCAAGATGGTTTTATATGAATGAATCCAGCAATGTGAATGATGCCTTTCTCTTTCTCCTTGCAGATGAATGACAGGAACCAGATGCCCAAGTCTCAAAACCCAGAAACATGTAGAGACAACCTGTCATTTTGAATCAATGTAAACATTTTGTCCTGTATCTCTCTGTGCGTGAGTCCTTTAAAACACAGTCTATTGTAGAAAATAAGTAGTTCCCAAGTGACGGACATCACAAGGAGATAAACCTCTAACATTCTAACTTGTTCAGTACATGAGGGCAAATTTAGTCATGACAGCCACAGGTTGTTTTATAAACAGGACAGGAGTTTACAGGCTGCAAACTTTCTACTTTTAAACTCGGACAAAACAGAGATGCTTGTTCTAGGTCCCAAGAAACAAAGAGATCTTCTGTTGAATCTGACAATTAATCTTAATGGTTGTACAGTCGTCTCAAATAAAACTGTGAAGGACCTCGGCGTTACTCTGGACCCTGATCTCTCTTTTGAAGAACATATCAAGACCATTTCAAGGACAGCTTTTTTCCATCTACATAACATTGCAAAAATCAGAAACTTTCTGTCCAAAAATGATGCAGAAAAATATATCCATGCTTTTGTCACTTCTAGGTTGGACTACTGCAATGCTCTACTTTCCGGCTACCCGGATAAAGCACTAAATAAACTTCAGTTAGTGCTAAATACGGCTGCTAGAATCCTGACTAGAACCAAAAGATTTGATCATATTACTCCAGTGCTAGCCTCCCTACACTGGCTTCCTGTCAAAGCAAGGGCTGATTTCAAGGTTTTACTGCTAACCTACAAAGCATTACATGGGCTTGCTCCTACCTATCTTTCCGATTTGGTCCTGTCGTACATACCTACACGTACGCTACGGTCACAAGACGCAGGCCTCCTAACTGTCCCTAGAATTTCTAAGCAAACAGCTGGAGGCAGGGCTTTCTCCTATATAGCTCCATTTTTATGGAACGGTCTGCCTACCCATGTCAGAGACGCAAACTCGGTCTCAACCTTTAAGTCTTTACTGAAGACTCATCTCTTCAGTGGGTCATATGATTGAGTGTAGTCTGGCCCAGGGGTGCGAAGGTGAACGGAAAGGCTCTGGAGCAGCGAACCACCCTTGCTGTCTCTGCCTGGCCGGTTCCCCTCTTTCCACTGGGATTCTCTGCCTCTAACCCTATTACAGGGGCTGAGTCACTGGCTTACTGGTGCTCTTCCATGCCGTCCCTAGAAGGGGTGCGTCACTAGAGTGGGTTGAGTCACTGACGTGATCTTCCTGTCTGGGTTGGTGCCCCCCCTTGGGTTGTGCCGTGGCGGAGATCTTTGTGGGCTATACTCGGCCTTGTCTCAGGATGGTAATTTGGTGGTTGAAGATATCCCTCTAGTGGTGTGGGGGCTGTGCTTTGGCAAAGTGGGTGGGGTTATATCCTGCCTGTTTGGCCCTGTCCGGGGTTGTCGTCGGATGGGGCCACAGTGTCTCTCGACTCCTCCTGTCTCAGCCTCCAGTATTTAGGCTGCAGTAGTTTATGTGTCGGGGGGCTAGGGTCAGTCTGTAATATCTGGACTATTTCTCCTGTCCTATCTGGTGTTCTGTGTGAATTTAAGTATGCTCTCTCTAATTCTTTCTTTCTTTCTCTCTCTCGGAGGACATGAGCCCTAGGACCATGCCTCAGGACTACCTGGCATGATGACTCCTTGCTGTCCCCAGTCCACCTGGCCGTGCTGCTGCTCCAGTTTCAACTGTTCTGCCTGCAGTTATGGAACCCTGACCTGTTCACCGGACATGCTACCTGTCCCAGACATGCTGTTTTCAACTCTCTAGAGACAGCAGGAGCGGTAGATATACTCTGAATGATCGGCTATGAAAAGCCAACTGACATTTACTCCTGAGGTGCTGACCTGTTGCACCCTCGACAACTACTGTGATTATTATTATTTGACCCTGCTGGTCATTTATGAACATTTGAACATCTTGGCCATGTTCTGTTATAATCTCCACCCGGCACAGCCAGAAGAGGACTGGCCACCCCTCATAGCCTGGTTCCTCTCTAGGTTTCTTCCTAGGTTTTGGCCTTTCTAGGGAGTTTTTCCTAGGCACCGTGCTTCTACACCTGCATTGCTTGCTGTTTGGGGTTTTAGGCTGGGTTTCTGTACAGCACTTTGAGATATCAGCTGATGTAAGAAGGGCTATATAAATACATTTGATTTGTAATATTTTGTGATTCTTTCTTACCACTAAACCCTTATCATGTCTTATAACCACCAATACCTTTTGAACATCAGATCAGCAGTCACTCACAGCAGTCACTCACAGCAGTCACTCACAGCAGTCACTCACAGCAGTCACTTACAGCAGTCACTCACAGCAGTCACTTACAGCAGTCACTTACAGCAGTCACTCACAGCAGTCACTTACAGCAGTCACTCACAGCAGTCACTCACAGCAGTCACTTACAGCAGTCACTTACAGCAGTCACTCACAGCAGTCACTTACAGCAGTCACTCACAGCAGTCACTTACAGCAGTCACTCACAGCAGTCACTCACAGCAGTCACTCACAAGTCTGGCTTCAATTTCAACTTCCACTCATCTTCCCTTGGCTCTTCCTGTAATTCCGATCCAAGAGGAAACCCCAGCGTTACAAAGGCAGGAGAGGCTGCTCCGCAGGTAAGACGAAGGGAAAACCGACCAGCTCTTCCCTCCATTCTACTGGCCAATGTTCAGTCACCTGATGATGAGATGGATGACCTCTGATAGTGGATGAGCTACCAACAGGACTCTCAATACTGCAATCATCTCTGCCTTTCTGAAGCTTTCAGGCTTTCCAACTCTATGGATTCTCCATTCACTGAGCGAACAGCACAGTAGAGTCAGGGAAATCAAGAGGGGGAGGAGTTGCCTCTTCATCAACAACAAATGGTGTTCTATTACAAAGGATTCCGCAATATTAAAAAAGATTCCGCAGTATTAAAAAATATTCCGCAGTATTAAAAAATATTCCGTAGTATTAAAAAATATTCCGCAGTATTAAAAAATATTCTGCAGTATTAAAAAATATTCTGCAGTATTAAAAAATATTCCGCAGTATTAAAAAAGATTCCGTAGTATTAAAAAAGATTCTGTAGTATTAAAAAAGATTCCGTAGTATTAAAAAAGATTCCATTGTATTAAAAAAGATTCCGCAGCATTAGAAAAGATTCTGCAGTATTAAAAAAGATTCCGCAGTATTAGAAAATATTCCGTAGTATTAAAAAAGATTCCGTAGTATTAAAAAAGATTCTGCAGTATTAAAAAAGATTCCGCAGTATTAAAAAAGATTCCGTAGTATTAAAAAAGATTCCATTGTATTAAAAAAGATTCCGCAGTATTAGAAAAGATTCTGCAGTTTAAAAAAATATTCTGTAGTATTTCTAAAAGATTCCGCAGTAATAAAAAATATTCCGCAGTAATAGAAAAGATTCTGCAGTATTAAAAAATATTCCGTAGTATTTCTAAAAGATTCCGCAGTATTAAAAAAGATTCCGTAGTATTAAAAAGATTCCGTAGTATTAAAAAAGATTCCGTAGTATTAAAAAAGATTCTGCTGTATTTTTAAAAGATTCTGCAGCATAAAAAATTCTGTAACCTCTGACCCCACAGGCCATCTGAGTGTCATTCTGTAACCTCTGACCCCACAGGTCATCTGAGTGTCATTCTGTAACCTCTGACCCCACAGGTCATCTGAGTGTCATTCTGTAACCTCTGACCCCACAGGTCATTTGAGTGTCATTCTGTAACCTCTGACCCCACAGGTCATTTGAGTGTCATTCTGTAACCTCTGACCCCACAGGTCATCTGAGTGTCATTCTGTAACCTCTGACCCCACAGGTCATCTGAGTGTCATTCTGTACCCTCTGACCCCACAGGCCATCTGAGTGTCATTCTGTAACCTCTGACCCCACAGGTCATCTGACTTATACCTTCACATTCAGTCTACAATCCATAGAATTATAATTATTGCAACAAATATGTTCACCCCTTGTCTCTATGCCCACGCTGCCCCCCCCCCCACACCCCATTTGCCCATGCCATGTGTGTGTGTGTGTGTGTGTGTGTGTGTGTGTGTGTTTTCATAGCCCATGGTTTCCTGTTGTGCAATTACCAGCACCCTTCCAGACTTCGCCCTACTCAGAACACTGTGTCCCCCAGCCTTTCATGCGGTTTCTGCGTGTCTGCGTGTGCGTATCTGTGTGTGTGTTCCCACACCTGTCCCCCTGCGTGTGTAATCTGTACACCTGTCCTTTACAACTCACCTGGACGTCCCATAATACGACCCAGAGCCACGACGAATACCTTCACGCCTCGTTACCACGGCAACGCCATATCACCAGGAGTAACGGCTGTCTGTAGCTCTGGGGGGGGGGGGGGGGGGGGGGTTTCCTCAAACTTTTACTGTTATAGAAATAGGGTGTCGTTTGGGATCTACTGATTCATGTTGTTAACCAATTCACCTTTAACTGCCTGCCAATCATTCCGGTGCTTTCCAGTCATGGCAGGTGTGTTTGTGTGCCTGTGTGTGTGTTTGTGTGTGTGTGCGTGTGTGCGTGTGTGTGTGTGTGTGTGTGTGTGATATCAAACGGTGTCTGAAGTCTGCAACATGCTCTTGCACAGTTAGCTCCAAGATGGTCGCCAGGTCTGGGTGTGGTCTGAGGGGCGAGTGCAGCCGAGGACGATTGTGGTCAAGAGGGTGTGTGTGGTTTTCTAGTCAGGATGGGAGGGGCAAGGCTGTGTTGAGATCTGTTCGTTCACTTGATTTAATTTGACTTGTACAGGAGGGGTTCTTGAATCACGGTGACATTTTGGGCATTTTGGGGGAAAATTAACCTTCATTTTTGTAGTTATTTTGTGTTATTTTAATGTGTTTGGGTTCATCTTCCCATTCCTTATCAAATAATATGGTAGCTTAGTGAATTGTTACCATCATGTTAGCGTTGTACTAACACCAAGGAGACATTTTAGGTCCATTTTTCTGAAACGGAGGCCACCAATCAATCCTTTAAAAAAAATATTTACTAAAGTGATATGATTCATCATTTATTTATGTATTTATTTAAAATAATTTTGCTCACGATGTTATTTCCCCTCTTTTAAACGGACTAACACCAACTGACACTTAGACACCAAACTATCAATGGAATCCTCTGAGTGTTATTCTGTAACCTCTGACCCCACAGGTCATCTGAGTGTCATTCTGTAACCTCTGAACCCCACAAGCCATCTGAGTGTCATTCTGTAACCTCTGAACCCCACAGGCCATCTGAGTGTCATTCTGTAACCTCTGACCCCCACAGATGTATGACGTACGAAGAGGAAAGGTTAAGAAGTTGTTGTTTTCTATACTGATCCCCGATAACGGTGTGGAGAGAATGCTGAATGATTTCCAAGGTGGTAACACCAATGACGTATAACTGAGGGACAAACATTATACTTGTAAAGAAAATGTATTTATTAACAGCCTTCTTTGTTTTTATTGATCTATACTCAGGGTCTTCAGAAAATAGTCATAACCTTTGACCTTTCCCACGTGTTATTGTGTTACAGCCTGAACTTAAAATGGATTAAAATTGAGATTTTGAGATCTTTAAAATTGAAAATTAAAATTAAAATTGGAAATTGAGATCCCACAACAACATGTGGGAAAGTAAAGGGGTGTGAATATGGTTTTAGACAAAAAAATTTTTTACAAATGAATTACAAATTAAAAGCTGATATGTCTTGAGTCAATATGTATTCAATAAGTTTAATGGCTGTGATAGGAGAAGACTGAGGATGGATCAACAACATTGTAGTTACTCCACAATACTAATCTAATGAACAGAGGGAAAAGAAGAAAGGCTGAACAGAATAAAATATATTACAAAACATGGATCCTGTTTGCAATAAATTAAAACTGCAACAAAGAATTCAACTTTATGTCAAGAATACAACGAGTTGTGTTTGGGGCAAATCCAACACAACACATCACTGAGTATTTTCATATTTTCAAGGTTGTGGCTGCATCATGTTGTGCTTGTCATCGGCAAGGACTAAGGAGTTGTTTAGGATAAAAAATAAAGGATATAGGACTAAGCGCAGGCCAAATCCTCGAGGAAAACCTGGTTCAGTCTGCTTTCCAACAGACACTGGGAGACTAGTTCACCTTTCAGCAGGACAATAACCTAAAACACAAGGCCAAATATACACTGGAGTTGTTTACCAAGATGACAGTGAATGTTCCTGAGTGGGCTAGTTACACTTTTGACTTAACTCAGCTTGAAAATCTATGATAAGACTTCAAAATGGTTGTCTAGCTATGATCAACAACCAACTTGACAGAGCTTGAATATATATTTTTAAGAATAATGTGCAAATATATATATATAATGTAATCGCGTTGTGCAAATGGAAATGTACCAGAAAGACTCACAGCTGTAATCGCTGCAAAAGGTGATTCTAACATGTATTGACTCAGGAGTATGAATATTTGTGTAAATGACTGGTGTTTTGTGGGTACTATTTGATGAAGCTGCCAGTTGAGGACTTGTGAGGCGTCTGTGTCTCAAACTAGACACTCTAATGTACTTGTCCTCTTGCTCAGTTGTGCACCGGGGCCTCTCACTCCTCTTTCTATTCTGGTTAGAGCCAGTTTGCGCTGTTCTGTGAAGGGAGTAGTACACAGCATTGTACCAGATCTTCAGTTTGTTGGCAATTTCTCACATGGAATAGCCTTCATTTCTCAGAACAAGAATAGACTGACGAGTTTCAGGAGAAAGTTATTTGTTTCTGGCCATTTTGAGCCTGTAATCGAACCCACAAATGCTGATGCTCCAGATACTCAACTAGTCTAAAGAAGGCCAGTTTTATTCCTTCTTTAATCAGAACGACAGTTTTCAGCTGTGCTAACATAATTTCAAAAGGGTTTTCTAATGATCAATTAGCCTTTTAAAATAATAAACTTGGATTAGCTAACACAACGTGCCATTGGTACACAGGAGTGATGGTTGCTGATAATGGGCCTCTGTACGCCTATGTAGATATTCCATTAAAAATCTGCCGTTTCCAGCTACAATAGTCAATTACAACATTAACAATGTCTACACTGTATTTCTGATCAATTTTATGTTATTTTAATGGACAAAAAATTGTGCTTTTCTTTCAAAAACAAGGTCATTTCTAAGTGACCCCAAGCTTTTGAACGGCAGTGTACATAGACATTGCCAAAGCAAGTGAAATAGATAATAAACAAAAATGAAATAAACAATAAAAATTAACAGTAAATATCACAAAAGTTCCAAAGGAATAGAGACATTTATATACATATACAGTGCCTTGCGAAAGTATTCGGCCCCCTTGAACTTTGCGACCTTATGCCACATTTCAGGCTTCAAACATAAAGATATAAAACTGTATTTTTTTGTGAAGAATCAACAACAAGTGGGACACAATCATGAAGTGGAACGACATTTATTGGATATTTCAAACTTTTTTAACAAATCAAAAACTGAAAAATTGGGCGTGCAAAATTATTCAGCCCCCTTAAGTTAATACTTTGTAGCGCCACCTTTTGCTGCGATTACAGCTGTAAGTCGCTTGGGGTATGTCTCTATCAGTTTTGCACATCGAGAGACTGAAATTTTTTCCCATTCCTCCTTGCAAAACAGCTCGAGCTCAGTGAGGTTGGATGGAGAGCATTTGTGAACAGCAGTTTTCAGTTCTTTCCACAGATTCTGGTCTGGACTTTGACTTGGCCATTCTAACACCTGGATATGTTTATTTTTGAACCATTCCATTGTAGATTTTGCTTTATGTTTTGGATCATTGTCTTGTTGGAAGACAAATCTCCGTCCCAGTCTCAGGTCTTTTGCAGACTCCATCAGGTTTTCTTCCAGAATGGTCCTGTATTTGGCTCCATCCATCTTCCCATCAATTTTAACCATCTTCCCTGTCCCTGCTGAAGAAAAGCAGGCCCAAACCATGATGCTGCCACCACCATGTTTGACAGTGGGGATGGTGTGTTCAGGGTGATGCGCTGTGTTGCTTTTACGCCAAACATAACGTTTTGCATTGTTGCCAAAAAGTTCAATTTTGGTTTCATCTGACCAGAGCACCTTCTTCCACATGTTTGGTGTGTCTCCCAGGTGGCTTGTGGCAAACTTTATACGACACTTTTTATGGATATCTTTAAGAAATGGCTTTCTTCTTGCCACTTTTCCATAAAGGCCAAATTTGTGCAATATACGACTGATTGTTGTCCTATGGACAGAGTCTCCCACCTCAGCTGTAGATCTCTGCAGTTCATCCAGAGTGATCATGGGCCTCTTGGCTGCATCTCTGATCAGTATTCTCCTTGTATGAGCTGAAAGTTTAGAGGGACGGCCAGGTCTTGGTAGATTTGCAGCGGTCTGATACTCCTTCCATTTCAATATTATCACTTGCACAGTGCTCCTTGGGATGTTTAAAGCTTGGTAAATCTTTTTGTATCCAAATCCGGCTTTAAACTTCTTCACAACAGTATCTCGGACCTGCCTGGTGTGTTCCTTGTTCTTCATGATGCTCTCTGCGCTTTTAACGGACCTCTGAGACTATCACAGTGCAGGTGCATTTATACGGAGACTTGATTACACACAGGTGGATTGCATTTATCATCATTAGTCATTTAGGTCAACATTGGATCTTTCAGAGATCCTCACTGAACTTCTGGAGAGAGTTTGCTGCACTGAAAGTAAAGGGGATGAATAATTTTGCACGCCCAATTTTTCAGTTTTTGATTTGTTAAAAAAGTTTGAAATATCCAATAAATGTCGTTCCACTTTATGATTGTGTCCCACTTGTTGTTGATTCTTCACAAAAAAATACAGTTTTATATCTTTATGTTTGAAGCCTGAAATGTGGCAAAAGGTCGCAAAGTTCAAGGGGGCCGAATACTTTCGCAAGGCACTGTACCATGTAATAAAATGCAAAAGGAAAATTAAATGAACAGATACAAATCTAGTAAAACATTCAACATCAACGTGGAGTTTACTGTAAAACATTCAGCATCAACGTGGAGTTTACTGTAAAACATTCAGCATCAACATGGAGTTTACTGTAAAACATTCAACATCAACGTGGAGTTTACTGTAAAACATTCAGCATCAACATGGAGTTTACTGTAAAACATTCAGCATCAACGTGGAGTTTACTGTAAAACATTCAGCATCAACGTGGAGTTTACTGTAAAACATTCGGCATCAACGTGGAGTTTACTGTAAAACATTCAACATCAACGTGGAGTTTACTGGAAAACATTCAGCATCAACATGGAGTTTACTGTAAAACATTCAGCATCAACGTGGAGTTTACTGTAAAACATTCAACATCAACGTGGAGTTTACTGTAAAACATTCAATATCAACGTGTAGTTTACTGTAAAACATTCAGCATCAACGTGGAGTTTACTGTAAAACATTCAGCATCAACGTGGAGTTTACTGTAAAACATTCAGCATCAACGTGGAGTTTACTGTAAAACATTCAGCATCAACGTGGAGTTTACTGTAAAACATTCAGCATCAACATGGAGTTTATTGTAAAACATTCAACATCAACGTGGAGTTTACTGTAAAACATTCAACATCAACGTGGAGTTTACTGTAAAACATTCAGCATCAACATGGAGTTTACTGTAAAACAATTGTATAGATAATAGAGTTCCCCAGACAAAAAAATGCACTTATTTCATGTTCCACTAAACTGTTTCACTTGCAGATTCTGTACAAGATTGTGTTCTATAACACACACTATCCCTCTGCTCTGTCTCGGTTCTACAATCCCACAGACCCTAATCTCGCTGAGCTGCTGTTCTTCCACTACACACCACGTCCCCCCTCACACACACACACACACACACACACACACACACACACACACACACACACACACACACACACACACACACACACACACCATGACCCCCCTCACACACACACAACTCCCCCATTGAAAAACAGACACAGTGAAAACCACAGGCTGCCTGTGTAGTTATCAGACCCTTATCTCACTGAGCTGCTGTTCTTCCTCTGCCAGACCACGACCCCCCCCTCACACACACACACACCACGACCCCCCTCACACACACACACACACACACACACACACACACACACACACACACACACACACACACACACACACACACACACACACACACACACACACACTCTCACACACACACACACACACACACACACACAAACACACACACACATACACACAATATTCAACCAATATTCACTGGTTGACCTTTTCTTGTGGCAACAGGTCACACATCTTGCTGCTGTGATGGCACACTGTGGAATTTCACCCAGTGGGAGTTTATCAAGATTGGGTTTGTTTTCAAATTCTTTATGTATCTATGTAATCTGAGGGAAATATGTGTCTCTAATATGGTCATACATATTAGAGGAGGCAGGTAGCCTAGTGGTTAGAGCGTTGGACTAGTAACTGAACGTTTGCTGGATCGAATCCCCCGAGCTGACAAGGTACAAATCTGTCGTTCTGCTCCTGAACAATCCAGTTAACCCACTGTTCCTAGACCAGTTAACCCACTGTTCCTAGACCAGTTAACCCACTGTTCCTAGGCCAGTTAACCCACTGTTCCTAGACCAGTTAACCCCACTGTTCCTAGACCAGTTAACCCCACTGTTCCTAGACCAGTTAAACCTACTGTTCCTAGACCAGTTAACCCACTGTTCCTAGACCAGTTAACCCACTGTTCCTTGACCAGTTAACCCACTGTTCCTAGACCAGTTAACCCACTGTTCCTAGACCAGTTAACCCACTGTTAATAGGCCAGTTAACCCACTGTTCCTAGGCCAGTTAACCCACTGTTCATAGACCAGTTAACCCACTGTTCCTAGGCCAGTTAACCCACTGTTCCTAGGCCAGTTAACCCACTGTTCCTAGACCAGTTAACCCACTGTTCCTAGGCCGTCATTGAAAACAAGAATTTGTTCTTAACTCACTTGCTAGTTAAATAAAGGTAAAATAAATACATTTGCCAGGAGGTTGAGAAGTGGAGCTCTGGTACCCCCTGAG